>NW_019417444.1:2318-75591 GCF_000390285.2 Anoplophora glabripennis | reverse complement strand
TATTAAATGTTTGAAATTATTTGTCTTTGCGGAAAACACTATTTAAAAAATATGGGGCCCTTAAGGTTTACTGTATAATCACTGCATAATTTAATATTGAATTCGTTATTAAAACCAGCTACTAATTTTTTACACTAGAAGCATTAGAGTTAGATTTAACTGCACGAACTAAAGATCGAAATCTTAATCCAAATAATTTCTTTGACACGTAATTTAGCATAGAACCATTCACGTACCTATAACATTTTATATACGCTATTATTTTCTTAAACTTCCATCAATTTTCTTCACTTTTCACACCAATCATTGTTTTTATAAAAAAGCCATTCACAATCTAAACCCTTCAAATCCGCTGGCTACAACGCCTACCACTCCATCTTCGCCCGTTCCGCAATGTAAACACTATCAAAACGTTCTCTTTCGTTGGAAATTCGTTCATCCAATAGCGTGGAAGGCTCCTTTCGCCACGTTCGGGTCCGGGCATAAACGTCCCAGACGAAATTCGTCCTTCGACCCGATAAATATAGCAATGTAGGTCAAAGGAGGCGTCGTCCCACATTCCCCCCCCCCCCAAACGTCATTAATTAATCGAGCGTCTTTTTACATAACCGGGACAATGTAAGGATATAACGAGGGAAAACAATCGCTCCGAAGACAAAGACTGTGCGTATCCGGCGGATTATAACGCCGACATTGTCTTTAATTACCCAATCGTGTTTTCCACGGAATACCTGGGTGTTTATTAACGGAAATACCGAAGCCATTGTGTTGATAAATGGAAAAAATCAAAATTACAACCGAGACAAAAATTATGGATGTTGTTTTCACATGAAATATTCGCAGATAATGGATAAAGCTCCGCGCGCACTACGCGGTTCGTAAAGGCTTCGCGAGCAAAACAGAGCCAGAAATGAACAAAACAAACAAACGACACGAACAAGTTAATGTACGAATTATTTTAAATTTATAAATTAAGGATGTTTTTTCACAAGATTTGGCGAACAAAAAAACGCACAAAATTAACAAGTTAATATACGAATTACATTACTAAATCTATAAATTATGAATTTTTTTTTACAAGGTTGATTAAACAACGCTTAAAGTTACGCCCACACTCACACGATGTACGTAAAGGTTCGGTGAACAATCGAAACGAACAATATACTAATTAATTATTTTAAAGGAGGAGGGCCCGTAGGGCCGGTTTTTGGCCTAATTTATTTTTGACTGAAAAAATCTAAAAAAAACCTACCAGCAATACTGTCCCTAAACGGACCAACCCCCTCACCCTCCTTTCCCCTTCCACCCCCTTAAATCCCATGAAGAGTTTTTTAGATCGCTGATCACGAATCTGGTCTCATAATCACGAAATTCAAAATGTCGGATCGAATATGGCGTACAAAAAATTGAAATGTCTTCAAAATGCATTGATTTTTTTGTAATGGGGTTTTTTGGGTCTATGATTACGAATCTGGACTTTAAATCACGAAATTCAAAATGGCGGATTCAATATGGCGGACAAAAAATTAAAAAGACCTTCATAATCCTCAAATATTTGTTTATATAAACTTTCTTGGATCACCGATTACATTTATGAATTCAGAAAGAAAAAGATGACAATTATATCAACGTGCATGTGTATATTGACTTCAGAATCGTAATTAGCGACCCAAAAAACTCCTCAACACAATTTGTGCATTTTGAAGACATTTCAGTTTTTATACCCGCCAAATGGGATACCCAAAGACACAAAAACCGCCAACACAAAAATCCGTGCATTTTGAAGACATTTTAATTTTTTGTCCGCCATATTGAATTTCGTGATTCTGAGACCAGATTCGTGATCAGCGACCCAAAAAACTCTTCATATGTAAGATTCATAGGAATTGAATGTTTTTCGCATCTCTAAGCTCTTTAAATATTCCTCTAATAAGCGATGGTTTCCCCGGCATTTAAGAGGGTGGAGGGGGAAAGGAGAGTGAAGGGGTTGGTCCGTTTAGGGTGGAAACGATTCAGTATTGCTAGTAAGCAGGTACTAGAAAAAAATTTTTCAGATTTTTTTCAGCCAAAAATAAATTAGGCCAAAAAGGGGCCCTCCTCTATAAATTATGGATTTTTGTCGTCAGAATAATTCATAAACGCGTAAAGCTACGTGCACATTACACGATGCGCATAAACATTCGATGAACAAACTAAGTAATTAACAAATTAATTAATGTACGACTCATATTATTAACCCTCAAAGGTCACATTTGGGGTGGACCACCTTAAAGGTCACACTAGTGCGAATTGGGATTTTGCCAACTTTGAACCTTTCTGTCTTTATCTATTAATGAAAACATAACGCATTTATATCAAAACTGGGGTAAAATTTTCTAAGAAATCGAATGATGTAAGTACCTAATTGATTTTGAAAAAAAAATTTGTTAATAAAAAAATTATTTTCGAAAAATTTCTTATTTTAAAGTCGAATTTTTTATAAATAACGGCTAGAGAAAAAAAAAATTTTGAAGTTCAAATGCCCATATTAAAGTCACACAAGTGCGAATTCGCACCGATCGGATTTTTGACCGACAATATCAGATTGATGCCAGCTGTGGTACGGCTCGACTGTTTGGGCTATAGAAGAAATTATCGTGGTGGGGGAGCCCTCGCAGTTGCTACCTAAGAAATGCCAGCTGGTGGTGCGAATTCGCACTAGTGTGACCTTTGAGGGTTAAATTTAATAAAACATTTACATTTGAATGTTTTTTACAAAATTCATAAAGGCGCACAGCTACGCACATACGTAATGTGCGTAAGGATCGGCGAATAAAACAACGGACAAAAGTATTAAGATAATGTACGGATTAATTACTAAATCTATAAATAATGAATGACTTTTCACAAGAAAAATAATGGTTAAAGCTATGTGCCCACTACGCGATATACGTAAAGGCTCTGCGAACAAAATTAATGTAAGTTGTACATTATATGTTTAAAGCTACGCGCACACTTACGCGAATAAAACCACGCATGAAATGAACCAGTCAATGAGAGTTCAAATTAAGATTTTTTTTTTCACGAGCAATAATCATAAATAATGTTTAAAGTTACGCGCGCACAACGCAAGAAATGAATAAATTATTACATGTGTATATTTAGGTATTAAATATCACTCACCTGCTGGGATATCTCGTCGTCCTCCTGGCTCCAGTCGGGATCGACGTCGTCGTAGCACCCCCCGCACACGCTGAACGCCGACAAGGACGTCGTCTCGTGCTTGAGGTTCTCCTCCGACTTGGTATGCCTAAGGGTGGGCATGATCTTGGTTGGCACTGGCGAACTGGCTATGTCGTCCACCTCGACGACTTCTATGTAGATTATGTACGGAGCCTTTGGGGGGACAGAAATCGGTACAGTTTCCCGCAAAAAAAAACCGGTAATGATCGCTCACCTTATCTTTGGAGTTGAGAACCGCCGCCACCTGGGGCGGTATCCTCACTATAAGGTGGGGATTGTGGCTGTTGAGTGGCAGCCACACCCTTGCCGGCAGGTTCAGGTTCAGGGTGGTCAGCTCCGCTATCAACCTGGTGGTCTTCGCCTCCTTGGTAGGGATGGAGCTCAGCAGCTTGCCGATGAGGATCAGCGCTTGCATGAACTCCAGTTCCGGCCTCAGTCTGGGAGCCTGTGGAACCCCAGAAATAATAATAATATATAATTTCAACCACACTATTTAATTTAATTAAAAACGGATTAAAATCAGTTTAAATAAATGGTAATCATCACCATCTATAAGACCTCACACTGATACGTCATCGTCTAGTGACGTAACTATCAGTGGTTTAGACCACAAAGCATATAGTTTAATACTTCGTGCTTTAGACAATTTCTAACCGTTAATGACAGATTATTATTGTTAGTTTAATTTAACAATTTCGATAACCATTCTTAATATTAATTATATTATAAAACGCAATTACAAACAGTTGTATATGAAATTATTGTCTGTGTTAATTTCTCGTTAGTTCGATGATGCTAAATCGGTTTGTAAATTTGAGGTTAGGAGTCGATAATTTGTTATAGTCTGTTTGGAAATGAAAGAGAGTAATAAAACCCCGAGATAAGAACCGGCCATGGGCGTGGTAATATTTCGTTTCAGGTAATTATCGGGTAACACTAATGCTAACAGGTAATGGGTGTACATTAGTATATTTTACTGGATACATCATAGGGCAGGAGCCAGTGTATTGTGACAGATCAATCCAGTCTTAGAGCTGAATATACGAAGACGTGCTAGTGCAGTAGAGTAAAATTCGACTTGTGTTTAGTGACTATTGTGCCAGTGGATATAATATTGTTTGGGTAAAATGTCGAGCTTATCAGATTACGTACCTGCTAAACGCGTGAAAAGATGTGCGCTGTCTCAGAATGAGAAGATTATTATATTAAATGTATTTAATGCATTGAAACACCAAAATCCTACCAACAGTGTTGACGACATCGTGGAAAAGTGTTCCAAAATGACAGGGATTGGAAAATCGACTATCTACAGACTTTTAAAGGAAACAAAAAATGAACAAGATACTGTAAATCCCCCAAAATCATCTACAGGGAGGTCAAAAGTCGTTATAGATGATTTCTTCAAAAATGTCATTCGCAGAAAAGTACACTCATTTTATTTTAAAAAAGAAATACCAACGCTAAACAAAATTTTAAGTGAACTTTCAGAGGACAACGATTTGCCAAAAATCAGTAGAAGCAAATTATGGGCCGTCTTACGAGAGTTGAATTTTTGCTGGGAAAAGCAGAACAGGAAGTCAGTTCTTATCGATAAAGATGAAATTATTTGTTGGCGAAGATCCTACTTAAGATCAATTAGAAAATTCCGTGACGAAGGGAGGAATATTTATTATCTAGACGAAACTTGGGTCAACGAGGGATATACTGTAACAAAAGTATGGCAAGATAAAAATGTAAAAAGTTTTCGACAAGCATTTTTGGATGGACTTTCAACAGGGTTCAAGGCACCTTCAGGTAAAGGGCGAAGATTAATAGTGACACATATAGGTAGTGCCAGTGGTTTTGTAGATGGCGGTTTACTTTTATTTGAATCTAAAAATACAGGTGACTATCACGAAGACATGAACGCAGATGTTTTCGAAGAGTATTTTACACAGATGTTGGATCTTATTCCTCCGGGGTCTGTAATTGTCATGGATAATGCCAGTTACCATTCACGGCAGACCGAGCGGACGCCTACGACTGCTTGGAGGAAAGCCGATATAATTCAATGGTTATCCGGAAAAAACATTTCTTTTGAAACAAATATGGTGAAAAAGGAACTTTTGACACTTGTCAATCTTAATAAAGATCAGAAAAAATATGTTATCGATGAAATGGCAACAAATCGCCAAATAACGGTACTACGGTTACCACCTTATCACTGTGAACTTAACCCAATCGAATTAGTCTGGGCGCAGGTAAAAGGAGATGTAGCGCGAAATAATACGACGTTTAAATTAAGTGACGTGAAAATTTTGTTAAAAAATTCCTTGGAACGAGTAACTGCAGATAACTGGCAAAGATGTATACATCATGTACAAAAAGAAGAGGAGAAAATGTGGGAACTCGATAATTTAATTGACGTTACTGTGGAACCTATCGTTATCAATCTAGGAGACGAAGATAATTCATCAGAATATTCAGAGGATGAATTTTAATATACCTACTTTTTTATTTTCTTTATTGTACATTTATACAACACTACATTTACTCACCATAATTTGAATTTTCAAAATACATATATTTTTGTGTGGAATAAAAGTCTATTCATTAAATTTAAATAAATATTTTGATAATAATATTGAATAATTTTATTTGAATTACTAAAAACCCTCTTAACCCGGTTATGATGCTTAAAGTAGCCTCATGTTTTGAAATGCTGTTTTTATATTGTTTACTTATAAGAGAAATGGACCGAGAAATTGAAGCGGCATAGACAAAGACGGATTGTCGGGGATTAAATTTTAGCTACCTGCTACAATTTTGTACAACCCGGTCACACAAAGTTTTTTTAAAAGTACACTCATCTATACTGATAATACATAATATAAAAATATTGAATATAAGCACCAGTACTACATTTATTTACGATTTGCATACATAATAAGCTTTTATTACTCTCTTTCATTTCTAAACAGACTATAAGTTAATTTATGTTCATATTTTTTCTCGAAGATGAAATGAAGCCTTGTATAAGTTATGGTGCTAGGCAATTCCATGAGCTGACGTTCCAGTAAAAAAAACTACAATTGTCATTTGGACTGTTTAATACGTTCTTGAGTCTTCACTTATCCACATGTCAAATCTGTACCTCTGCTATTTCAAATCATTTAATGGTAAACTGTTTTTTACTTTACATTTCCGTGTCGTAACTTTAAAAGGCGACAACCATCACCACTACAGTGACGTCACGCGTGAAGCGCCGAGATTTTATAATTCAGGCGGTTAAGGCACTTACCGAGCAGGTGCATTCAGTCTTCTCTCCCCTAAGGTCGTTGACGACGCTCTGGCAGCTCTCGAAGCACACGCACCCATTGTCGAACGCCTTGCCCGAACTGAGATCGCCCAGGCAGAGTTTCGTGCTGGCGGCGCCCTTCTTCAGGCCGGGCAGGAGGGCCGAGGCGTCGCTCTGCGACCTCTGGTGGGACTTCTTGGCGGGCGCCAGCTGCGGTACGGCCAGCTTGTCCGACTGGATGTTGAGCGAGGTGGTCATCTTCTGGTTCTTGGGCCTCAGCTCGTCGGAGAGGATGAGGTTGCGCAGCTTGACGCCGTGCGGCTTCTTCTTGGTGGGCAGTGAGGCGTCGGAGCTGAAGGCCTCCAACAGCCAGGCACATTTCAGGGAGAAGTCTATGGATTTCCTACATCTGGAATAAATATGAACATTCAGAATATATTTTTAAATGTAACCAAATAAGTATTTGATAAAATATGGATAATCGAAATACGTGATCGTCTCTGTCGCCCCCCGTAACGTAAACATTTAGATATTTCTCGCTGCCCCTCGTAAGCGAGAATTTTTTACGTGGACAAAAAAAACACCGACGATTCCCCAACATAAAAATATGACCTCTGCGGTCGAGGATAACTCAGTAATTACGGCGGCGCTAATTGCATTAGCTCTAATAGCGGGTTATAATTTTTTTTAAGTTCCAACATGGCCGACCAGACTCGATTAACTTTTCGAGTCGCGGTGCGGAAAAAAAATGTTTGTCGGAACGCGTACCTGCTGGGACGACGAGATAATTACATAACAACATAAAATCAATTACCCGTGGCTTATTTCCAAGGTAAATATTATGACGGAGCTGAAACTGTGACGTCGGAGTACGCCCCTTCATTGAAATCTACTTTACCAAATTTCAAGTTCGTTGCATTTGACAGACAATGAATACTGTAGACGCTTAAAAATAATTGTCGGCATTTCTTAAAAAAATACATTAATAGGCTGGTTTCCGCAAGTGAAATTATACAGGGTGTAACTGTAATTGTGGGTAATACAGGGCGATTCACAAACGGTGACCAAAAATGAAACCTCGTATTCTTTGGTGAATTTTAAGGGGTCTTTCGTAAAATTTTTTATCTAGAACGCTTCATTAAAAAGATACAGGGTGTTAAACTTAAAAAAAATGTTTTTAATTTTTTTAAATAATTGAAAAACTAGCAAGTGAAATAATTTGAAATTGGGCAAATATACAGGGTGGTCACGAAGTATTGGGCCAAAATTCATGGGTAGATTCCCGAAGCAGAAATATTGCGATTTAGCCGAACTTACCTTAGTCCAAAAGTTGATAGTTAAAGAGATACAGGGTGTTAAATGTAAAATATTATTTTAGTTTATTTCCATTTATTTCTTAATAAATGCAAATATCTACACAAAATTTTGGGGTTTGGGGTTCTTTGGGTAGAGGAATTGAAATCTTTGGTATCGAATTCTTATTTTCCATTTTGTACACAAAAAAGGTTAACTTTATGAAAGTGGCTGTCTCGCACCGTTTCCGAGATATTTGGCTTTGCAACAATGCTAATAGTTGAAATAATTAAAATAATTTAAAAATGTCAAAAACAAGGATTTATTTAGAATTAAAAATTGTAATGAAGAGTAAAATAGTAAACATTAGTAAAAAATATGCCTTTTTGACAATAATTGCTTAAAATATCCACCTCTAACTTCAATACATTTATCAATGCGCTTATTAAAAGATGGTCTTATTTTTAAGTATAAATTCTTAACGCGAAATGACTTTGCAGCATTTAAAACCTGCTGCTAAAGTTCTTAACAGGTGTTTATAGTTTCTCCATAAACAACTGATTTCATGTAACTCCAAAAATACGAAAATCTCTCGGCATTCTATCTCACATTGATGTATACGAGTATACAATTTAAATTGTAAGCTAAGATGTAATTTTAATTATGTACGAATAATACTTAATAGAAATGAGCATACAAATGACAATAAGGCAAGTGTAAAACGTCAGTTATTTGATTTTCGTCCAAATCCTACTTAAGAAACTTTACCACTAAATTAATAATACCTGTAGATACCGAGGTAGATACTTTGGACGAAAATCAAATAATTGTAATTTAATGCAACAGCATTGGAAGTTTCAAAGCCAAATATCTTGAAAACGATGTGAGATAGCTACTGTCATAAAGTATACCTTTTTTATGTAAAAAAAGTTGGAAAATAAGAATTTGATACCAAAGATGAGACACCTCCTAGTACAAAAAATGTTATGTCGTTTTAACACATTCAATCTACTGCAGCTAGCGCCCTCTATGAACTTTAACCAAAATGTGAACAGATTTCAATTTCTCTATCCAAAGAACTCCAAACCCCAAAATTTTATGAGGATATTTGCATTTGTTAAGGAATAAATGAAAAAAAAAAAACTGAAATAATATTTTACGTTTAACACCCTGTATATCTTTAACTATCAACTTTTGGACTAAGGTAAATTCGGCTAAATCGCAATATTTTTGCTTCGGGAATCTATCCATGAATTTTGGCCCATTACCTCAGGACCACCCTGTATGTATGTATCCATTGTCCAAAAACTGAGGTCTTTTCCTAAAATTTAGATGCTCCAGTGGCGGATATACAGGATATCGGTAGCAAATTTGTCTAAGTCTAAAAAAAATAAAGTTCGGTTATTTTTTTAACAGACCTCGTATATAGATGCCTTGACGAAAAAAGCCATCTCTTTGTGTATTCATCGACCTTACAAAGGCCCTTGGAATCAATCACAAACAAATTCATTCTGAACTATTGAATATAGGTTTCAGAGAAAAATATTCGTAATTTGTTAAATGGCTACCTAAGAAATCGATCGCAATATGTAAAAATAGGAAAAAGACTAAGCGATCGTTCTCTGCGGTTTACCTCAAGGAACTGTCATATCACCAACGTTTTTTACGCTATATTTGAATAGTTTGCTTACTTCAAACTTAAACCGTCATATAATTTCCTACGCAGATGACACAGCAACAGTTTTTTCAGGATCATGCTGGTATGTGAAACATTGGAATATGTAAAATCGTAGATATATTATAGATATGAACTCAACATTCTTGAAATATCTAGGTCTAGGAGTAATTATTGATAATCATCTCAGGCGGAATGTTAATGTGAATTCAGTAATACGTAAGTCAAGAAGCTCTCAATAAACAGATAAATAATATTCAAAACAAGTTAAGATAATTTACCATACTCTTAATAAATTCAATTCTAAGATACGACATATAAGTAGGGGGTGGAGTAAATAAAACGTCGTTGAAACCACACGAACAAATTTCCCATGATAATTCTACATAATATGACGTTTTTTTGAGCCAAGTATAAAGGTCCTATACCCAATTTAAATACCCCAAAAAAATTCCCTAAAAAGTATTGTTTTTTAACACCATTTTTGCGATTTTTTCGAATTTTACCATAATAATCATGATTCATTCGATTTATAACTAGACATGTTTTGTAAAAAATTTAATTACAAAAATTTTTTTCCTCTTCCATTTTCAACTCTTGAAAAGATACATAATTAAACAGGACGAAAAATATGACATTTTTCGAATTTTTTTAACATATTGTGCCGCCAAAAGTTAAGCCCACGTTTTTTTTATGCGCATAGAAAAATGTTCATTTCTAGTGATATTTGAAAGCCAAAAAGCCAAAAATCTCCGTGGATATACGATTCACCCAAATATGGCTTTTTGAAACAGATACCGTCTGGACTAGTTATAGTTTTTACGTGAACAGAAAACTTAGTTTTTAGCAGATAAATTGGATTTTTTGTAAATCTATGACCGGGTTTTGAAATAATGATAAAAAACATGTAATTGAAAAAAATGTAGTTGCTGGAAGCTTGAGTAGTAGATTTTAAATCAGCTTATTTCAATAATTACGATACATAAACTAGTTAGTATTTTTTTTTCAATGGAGAGAACAAAGCGATATTATATGTAAGACATTTTTTTTTATTATTATAGGACCCGTACATTTTTTAGTGTTTATGGAAAATTACTATTTCTGTACCTCTGCCTATTTCTCAAGAACAAATCAATTATGCGTTGTGCGACTAACGCCGCTAGTCAGAGCAATTTTTTCCCACAGCACCAAAAACAAACCCGATAAATCTAATACGCCCACAAAATTGAGGCAGCGACAAACATCGATACCCGTTAGATTTGCTGACCGTGATTTTTTTCGATAATAAAATCGACCTACTCGCACCAAAAACAATAAGCGAAGGCCGTTTACAGAACCAGATTCGTCAATTCTGCATAAAAAAAAACCGTCAACATTTTTTTCATCCTCGACGAAATGACGCAGTACTAAATCTGGTTTTCTTATATTTATTTAGAAAATAATATTATATTTGCAGAATAATACTGTACCTATATTAATTTATCATATTGGATACATGTGTGTTTGCTTTGTTTTTCCATCCAGGATTATGTATATTTGCATATTGTACTTTACTGACAGATATTTTTTTATATTATGTGTGTTCTGTTTTTTTGTGTCATTGTGTATGGCATATTAAAATAAAGTGTAACTAGTATCATTATTTTCCGCCCCCTACCTTTTGTCGTACGTCAAGGTGAGACCAGTCTAGGGTTGTCGTGAGAAAACAACGTTACCGGTAAACAAAGGACGAGGAACAACGACTAACAAATGGGTTTGGCCTTCGAAACGTTTTATAGGTTAAAGGGTTGAAGAAAGGACTGCTGATGAGAGGAGGGAGCGGCCCCGCTTTCCTGGCGGAGGTAATTGTGTGTCACGAGAAACCGTCCTAGAGCTTAAGCGGCAAGCCTAATAGGATAGGGAACGTTAGGGAAGCCATAGAATTTGGGACACTTCCACGTCACAAAACACCGTAAGTTGTAGCTAAAGTATTTAATTCGATGATTTGTAAAACCGAAAATATTTGAAATGGCGCCTCCTATTGACGTCGTAAGTCAGAAGCCAATCAAATGTTAGAATGTATGATGCGGTCAACATGAATTTGGCCAAAATGTAAACAGCAAAAAAAATTAAAGAAGCAGAAAAGTTTCCAATTTTTTTAAGTGATTTGTGAAAGGCCGTAACTTCATGAATAATGGTCATATCGAGAAAAAAAACTTGCAGGGAAAACCATCAATTTTAGCGAAAGGTGACTCCCAGACAGCTTGTAGGAAATAAAATTATCTACAAAATGAGACTTGTTAAATTAAAATCGGTTAATAAACAAAAAAGTTATTGCAAAAAAAAAACAAGAAAAGTGCCCATTTTTTAATTTGTTTATAACTATCGCATTTATTATTAAAATAATATAAAACCTATGACAAGTTGAGGGTTTTGTCATACTTTAAAAGCATGCCAAAAGTGGGCGCTGTAGATGCAATAGTTTTCGCACAATTCAATTTGTTTATAACGGAGGCTCCAAAAGTTATGAACTTTAGGCCTCTGTACAGGCGTTAATTTTCAACCAAACATGATTCTGAAAGCGTCATTGTAATCTTAAAGACGTAATTAAGCGACCTATTAAAAAATATCACCGTTTTTTTGACATTAACATTCTCAAATTGTGCTTTAAAAAATCGTACGTTTTTCGCTTATAAACAATTTGAATAAAATTGTTGCTATTTATGCTACCTCACCGAAAATAGATGCAATGGATAGCTGGCAAAAAAATATAATTTAAAAAAAAGCACCCACTACAACCAACAGGAGCCAAGATAATTTTTTTTTAAAATCGTAGCGCAATGGTTTATAAATATTAAGACACTTGAATTTTTACCAAAAAATGTGGAAAATTAACGACTCACGAGCCATTTAAAGATAAGGTACTTGCTAAAATGTTCGGCGTGGTGGTGGGGGAAGCTCGTCCAAACGAGTCGAGCGCGAGAAAAATGAAAAGTTCAAATTGATGCGCGCTGTAAAATTTTGCAATATCTCGGCTTCTATTCATCTTCATTCTTTTTTTATTTAAACTGGGGTAGTTCGACGAAAAAATAACAATGGACACATTTACGAATTCGTAGAATAGCCCCGAACCCCAGAAAAAAGCATCTTTTATATTTAATTTTAATTTAACAAGTCTCATTTTGTAGATAATTTTATTCCCTACAAGCTGTCTGTGAGTCACTCTTCGCTACAATTGATGGTTTTCCCTGCAAAGTGAAAAAAATGTTTTCCTCACTTATTTGTTTAAATAGAAGAGTTAGCTAATAAAATTTTTTGACTCACGAGATGAGAGATGTCTTGTATTATGTTCCTTTAGACAATTTTACAATAATCTCGCGGATAGGAATTTTTCGAGTAAAAATTTTATTTGCTTGCCCTAGTATTACTTTCTGTGCAAGGCAAATATTTTACAATTTTTTCAAAACTGTACATGGCCTCAGAAATTTTTTTTTCTGGCTTAATCAGTGTCAGGGTCATTTAGCTTGATTCCTCAGCTTCCAATCTGATTTGATTTTATTTTCTGTACGATTATTTCTCATTAAGATATCGGCTAATGGGTGAAAAGTCACTTTTTTCTATCGTCGATATCTTATGAACTAGATCGTACGGAGAACGGAAGATGAATTTAGGAACCTTGAATCAATCCTCTTCAAGGGTCTTTTGATATGGTTAAAAAAAAATTAAGCTCAGTATTAATTAGAAAAAGTGTAAAAAATGACTTTTTTTAGCTGTTTTGGAAAATCAACGACTACTTTGCAAATATTGCGAAAAGTACCAATGTTTGTAGGTTTTTTTTGCTCTCAATACATGGCCTTGAGGCTTATAAATTTTGATATCGATCGGTAGAACCATTCTCCTTTCCTGAATCGTCAAAGTTTTATAAAAAATTAAAGGAGCGGGTTTATTGGTCCTTAAACATCAATTAATGATGATTAAAGATGAAAAAAAAATGTTGCGATATTTTTCTTACATTTTCGCGTTAAACACGCATCAAATATCGAAAATAAAAAAATTCAAAATAAAAAAATCAATTTTGAAAAAATATCAATTTTTTTGCATTATCTTTTTTACAATTTTACATTGAATATTTAAAATGTAGAAAAAAAAAATATTTTTAAAAATTTCAATTTTTTTTTTAATTTCACGAAAGTTACTGTTTTTATTGTAATATTCTACTCATACTACTTTGCAGCCATCGTCAGCAGAACCGACTAAGTGTAAGACCGCTACAAGTGGGAAAGAATTGATTTTCGGATCCAAGTACTGTGAAGACTTTTGGTCAGCATCACAAAACCAACGACTTACCACAATTTCATCCAATTTGACCGAGCCCACATTTTCATAAAGACAGTGCGGGGTCCTTTCAAATCTAGCGCCAAATGTGGTAATTTATAAAAATACTTTAGTCTGCTGCAAGAAATAATACAGGGTGTTTCATTTCCGCTGTGCTAAACGAACACAATTGATGAAGAAAGTAATTTTGAACAAAAAAGATCATATCAACATGTGTCCGAAACCGCCCCCCTGTGGCGCTACGCCCCTTTAAAGGGGCTAATTTTATTACAATATCTTGAAAGTGCTTGGAAATAAATTGATAAAATTTTATGCAGATATCATTTATTACGAGGAATTACTTTATCTAAACCAAATTGACACATGGCTTTCAAGTCAAGGTTCAAAATCTGTAACTTTTTTTTATGCCAAATTATTTTTTTTTCGAAAATCGAAATCCTTGACCATTTATAAAAAAAAGGATATATTTGTTTAATTACGATATCTGCAACGGTTTGCCAATTTTAACTTCTTATGTTTCTACTGAAAATTAAAAATTATAAAGAAACTAGAATGCTATTTTCTATTTGCTTTCAAGCAGGTAGATGTTACAACCAACCAGTCGGCAAGAATACCCTTTCTATGATTCCTAATAAGATTGCACAGTTTTTGAAACTAGAACACCCTGATACATATACAGACCATTCATTCCGAAGAACATCGGCAACGTTACTGGCTAATACAGGAGTTGATGTATTGGCATTCAAGAGATATAGTGGACGGGCGGAAATCAGCCACAATTGCAGAAAGTTATGTTGCTGACAGTTTAAGTAATAAAAATGAAATGCCATTTTAATGGATCAGTCAGATAATATTGAACCTCCGGTGACTGAAATGGAGCGGTCAAATTATTTTGAGAAAAATGTGAGAATTAGTAAACGCGAGGGGAATAATTATCAAGATTTTATAAATGTTACTAAATGTAATAACTGTACAATTACTATAAATATTCATTCATAATAATTAATAAAATGTCATGTTTACTCTGAAACACACCTTGTATGGTACATTCCATTACGGGAATGATATTAATATAAATCAATTATAGTTCTGTCACTGGAATTATTACAATAGCAGTTTCCTCTACGTTAAAATCTGATTTTATCTTGCAGCATATATTTTTATTATTTATTTTTATTACTTTCTAATTCTTCGGACATCACCGTAGTGATAATTTCGATCTCCCCTCGTAAACAGTAATTTTAGAAATGATATAACTGGAATTGGGAGCTTTTTCTCGACAAGTTCCCTTTTTAAATCATAAATTTCTAAAAATACCAAGTAAACAAAACCTACTGAAATACACAACCGTCTCAACTACATCCACATCTGCCAAAAAAAAAAAAAACTATCACACATCACCGAAATAGCGCTCCGCCGTGCCAAAGCCAAACGGAAAGAGTGCTGTGACGTACTCTGAATCATAGGCGTGACGTCACGGGTTGCGATTGAAGCGAAAAAAGCTTTATCTATTTCCGTTGCCGTAAATAAAATAAGCTTGCAACGTCGTTCAATCGATGTCCCAGGACGCAGGACGAGTTGCTTTCAGGAGTTATTTTTGGTGCAGGGTAAAATTCGTCGTCTGTTCCCAGAATGTTTCCTTTCGCAAGGATTATCCATAGTATTCGATAGTCGCAGGTAAAAATTTATTTACACACAGTTTTCTAAGTTTTAGTCGGCTAATTTCACGATATGGCGGAATAAATTATTTTACTAAAATAGGTTCATATGGACGTGGTGCGTAGAACGTTTCGTTTTGAGATACAGGGTGTTGAAATAATGAAAATATCAGGTTTTCTTACATGCAGATTTTTTTTATACAATTTGAAAATTCAAAATTTTTATGTTAATGATTTTATCAATTTTTGTTTAAACAAATATTTAATACACAGCAAAAAAAAAATTAAAGAAGCAGAAAAATTTCCAAAATTTTTAAGTGGTCGTATCGAGAGAAAAAAAACATCTTAAAGTTTGGAGATGCTAGTTTCGAAATCTTGCGATGAAAAATTTTTTTGAGCAGAAATTTTAATTTTTTTTTCAAAAAAATTTTTTTCTGGCTTAATCAATGCCATGGTCATTTAGCTTGATTCATCAGCTTCAATTTGTTTTTTTATTTTCTGTATGATTATTTCTCATTGAGAAATTAAAATTGGAAAAAAAGACTTTCTGCTGTTTTGAAGACTACTTTTTGACTATTTTACAAATTTTGCGAAAAGTATTGTTTGTAGGTTTTTTAGCTCAATAAATCTGTAAATTTTGAAATGGATCGGTCGAACCGTTTTCCTTTCCTGAATCGTAGTTTTATAAAAAATTAAAAGAGCAGGTTTATTGCTCCTTAAACATCAATTAATGATTAAGATGAAACAATTTTTATGCATTATTTGTCTGACAATTTCGCGTTAAACACTCATCAAATATCAAAAAAAAAAATCGAAATTTTGAAGATATCAAATACCTATTTCAAAACATTTTTAATTAAAAAAAATGTTATTTTTCTCAACATTTGAAATATTCATTGTCAAAATGTAGTAAAAACGAGGGCGCAAAATTTTTTTTTTTAAATTTGATTTTTTTCAAAATGGATTTTTCTTTCAATTCATTTCATTTTACAACTAAAAACCGTAAAATTTTTCGAATAAAACTGAAGTTATTTTGTCTAAAACATCGCTAGAAACAAAAGACATAGTATGGGTTTCGAAAATATTCAGTGACGTCGAAATTCTAGAAATATCTACCATATATCAGTTACCATTTTTCAAACACAATTTCCTATTTTTTTGTATAAATAGTTAACAAAGTATAATTTAAAAAATTATACCGTTGCCGCTATAAACCAAATACATACAGGGTGGTCCAATGAAAACAGTCCCACCTGAAATATTTTCAATGCACCAGGATTTTCCGGAAAACCACGAAACAGGTCGATTTTGCTTCTAAGGGGGACATTTTTTGATCATAAGTTCATTCTGTAGGGTCAGCCCCCTAAAGGGGGTGGCAACCCCTTCAAGAATCTTAATTGGCACGGGAGGTTAAGTGGCACATCATTTTAAAGATATTTCAATTCTCAGATTTTTTACATTAATTTTAAGGCAGAACAAACAAATTTCAGCATGTTTGTAAAGAGAATTGAAATACCTTTAAAATGACGTGCCACTTAACCCCCCGTACCATCTAAGATTCTTGAAGGGGTTGCCACCCCGTTTAGGGGGATGACTCCATGAATTGATGATCAAAAGTTGTCCCCCTTGAAAGCAAAATCGACCTGTTTCGGGGTTTTCCGGAAAAACCTGTTGCATTGAAAATATTTCAGGTGGACTGTTTTAATTGGGCCACCCTGTATATATTTTTATTAAAGATTAAAAATAACACGAGAAAAAACTTTTTCTTTTAGTAATTTTTACTAGTCTGAATACCAAATAAGGGAAACCTACATACAGGGTCGGAAAGTCCCCATGGTTCATCAGCCGTTACGTGAGAGCGATAAAGAAAGTCATAGAAATCCGTGCGATAGAGAAAGATGGCTATAATAAACGCGTCTAATAGTCACCGCCCATTTCGCCCTTCCACAAATAAGATCCACTTCCTATTTGTGGAAGGGCGAAATGGGCGGTGACTATTAAGACGCCTTCATTATAGCCATCTTTCTCTATCGTACGGATTTATATGACTTACTTTATCTCTCTCACGTAACGGCCGATGAACCATGGGGACTTTTCGACCCTGTATACACTGATTTTTAGTCTAGGTGAAAATATTATTTTGGTTTGCTATAATATACGAATTTTTTTAATATGTGAAATTTTAACTAATAGCACTAATTAATAGAACCTTCTGTACTGAATCAACAAATATTATTCTTTGATCAAATTATTAAGAGCTTTATTATGGGAGTAATATTTACTCTATTAATAATATTGCTAAAGGTATATTCCAATTAAATACAAATTTGTAGAGCTCACGTTAAACATAAAAGCAACGCAATTAAAAAACAGACAAAAACTGATATTTTCTCATGTTTTTTTCTTTTTTGACTATTTTGATTTAGAAATTTAAACCATGAAAATAAAAGAAATCTATTAAAATTTGGCAAATAAATCGACCCAGTTTTGAAAAATTTTGGTCGATTAAAATAACGACACTTCTAAGTGCAACTATCTTATGGAATTATTACCTGGGTGGGGTCACAAAAACACATTTAAATAAAGTTGAAATAATGAATATTAAACATTATTTCTGATAAAAAAAATAGACGCATCCAAACAATAATCTAATTTCAAGAATCAGCAGTTGTTTCATATGAGACTTATTTTATTAAAACATTTTAATATCATATTCTAAAAACAAAAAAATTTGATCAACTACAGGAGGATGTTGGTTTATATTCATCAATCAACTGATATAAAAAAATGTATACTTATTTTAAACGGTACCCGTGTGAAATTATTCAAATTATTTGGATTCTTTTTTGGAGTATCTAATACAAAAAAAAAATGGGGTAAACAATCTCGGAAGTTATTTTCATACTGTAAAAGGACAAAATAATATATTTAATAGTTCTCACTTAACTCAAGCACGATTTTGTATGTGTATATTGTCTGTATTTGGACATAATTATTAAAAGAAAGATGTTATATTTTTTTTCTTGTATATTTTTGTCACACACGAGATTCGTGTCGTAAGAAATTAGGAAATATGGGGAATTATTTACGGCAGGGGCAGTTTGGTGTACAATATTTGAGGCAGTGCTTTAAACCTTCATTACATCATAGTATTATGGATTTTACATCTAATCTAACGCAATTTGACCGTATTCAATTAAACAGTTTTTTTGCCGAACTCAACTACATTAAATACTGAAATTCATCAACCGCAACGCTTTTTGCCAGCAACGAAATCTCTTACACTAGTTTACCCTGGCGGCAGAACAGGATTAGAACGCCCACCAGCCAAATTCCAGGCCAAAACATCAAAAACGCGACCCCGTTTCCACCCTAGGCGCTATCGAGGCGTTAACTCCTAACCGCGTTTAACCGCCGCTCCCGCAGGAAATCGGCGGGTCTTTGAACCCGCCGCCCGTCTACGGCGGGATCGGAAATTGGCGGCTACCCCTCAACTCGATCCGGATCGACAACTATCCCCCAGAATCCTTGGGGGAGGCTTCCCGTAGTCGGCTAAACGCTAATAATGCAGAGGTTGTGGAGCTTGTCACTTTGGTGCGTAAATAAAACGGCGCAGTAGCGGGGGCCAAAGCTCGCGTTTTATTTTTTGTTTTTGAGGCTACGGTGCTACAGCCTACTCGTAGACGTTAAGCTGACATTTCGTAGTACCTTTTATAAATGTGAAACAATAGCGAAGTAAATTGTCGTCTAAAAAAACACTATTTTTCTACCTTTAAGCGTTCATAGGGGCCGCTACATATAAAGAAATTTTATAATATCTTGTTCACCAAATGTAAATGTATTGATTTACGCAGTGACGGAACAGCAAAAAATGTATTTGGAAACGATTTTGTGGGACTGAAGGTCCTATCAAAGAAAAAGCCCATTAAGAGTCAAATGCATAAAAGAAATGCACTGTTACAGCTGCCATACTGGGTAGTTTTATTACATTGCATGTTTTTATGTTCCGTCTGGGTCATATTCCGATATATAGTTCAATCAATCTGTCATGGCCTAATGTTAAATTTACAAAAAGTACCACCTGGACACAAAAAATTTGGTGATATAGGAATAACAATTTTAAGAAAGCTAGTGTTTTTTTCCTGTGGTGCATAAACGGTTAACTTAAAAAGAGCAACGTTTTTTTTAAATTCGAGTAAAAATACCAGCAATCGATTCCTGTAATAGACATTATCGAGATAAGAAAGATATTCAAGCAAAACGCGACCAAAAAAATGTTTACTTTTTTCAGTCATTTTTGGACACTTGAAATTAATAAAATCGTTATCTCTCTTAAGGAAAAAAAAAATGACCGCTGATTCGTTTCTCTACGACTATTCGTCGAGCAAGAAGAGCTGATTTTCGAGATGACCTTTTTTACGAAAAAATCGATGTAACTTGAAAATTTTTTAAAATTTTTAATTTAAAAATCCACTTTTTTGCTTGCCGAGGACTACATTTACAGCAATAGTCCAAGCATTCTGTCACGGATTAATGTTAAATTTGCAGAAATTATTACCTGGACAAAAAAAATCTTCTCTTTTCTCTTCTTCTATAACTCGTTTACATTTACGTGCCCATATTTGCTATTTACTGCAAGCATAGCCCGCGGCAAGCCAAAAATGTACATTTTTTAAAAATTTTAAAATGTTAATTATTTTTCGATATATCGATTTTTTGAAGAAAAGGCGCTCTCGAAAATTGGCTAGATCTTCTAAGCGGATAGCCCTACAGTAACGATTTTCGGTTTATTTTCTTCGTAAAGAGTTATATTATCATGCTGTTAAAAAATGTTGACGATTTTATTAATTTCAAGGATAAAAAAATGACTGAAAAAGTTGCACTTTTTTTGGGTATGTTTTTTTCAAATAACTTTCAATTTTTATTATTTTTTTGTATTTAATCTGGGGTAGCTAAACACGAATATTATAACATTTTCGCCTTAGAAGCAAAATAGACCCGTAAATGTTTAGTTTTCTTTCTTTAAAAGTCATTTTCATAAAATAAAAATTGAAATAGTAATTTGAAAAAAACGTACCCAAAAAAGTGCAACTTTTTCAGTCATTTTGTGATCCTTAAAATTAATAAAATCGTCAACATTTTTTAACAGCATGATAATATAACTCTTTACGAAGAAAATAAACCGAAAATCGTTGCTGTAGGGCTATCCGCTGAGAAGATATAGCCAATTTTCGAGAGCGTGTTTTTTTCAAAAAATCAATATATCTCGAAAAATCATTAATATTTTTAAATTTTTAAAAAATGTACTTTTTTGGCTTGCCGCGGGCTATGCTTGCAGTAAATAGCAAATATGGGCACGTAAATGTAAACGAGTTATAGAAGAAGAGAATAGAGAAGATTTTTAACGGTTTTTTCGATATATCTCGAAAAGTAACAAAGCAATCGATACTTTCAAAAAATCAGTCGATAGATCTTTTTAAAACTTACAACTTTCACATTTAAAATTTTTCAATCCGTGCTATATTTTTTTAGTTATTTTAGAAAAACCGTTTTTTTCAACTTTGCGATTTTTTAAACCATGTTTGCCATATTGGATCGAGTTTAAAGAACAAGAAACTCAATTTAAAATTTAATTTTCTATACGGCCATATTTTTTTTGTCCAGGTAATAATTTCTGTAAGCATTTCTCTATAATGCTTGGACTACAAGTAACAAGTTTCAAAACCTTATTTTTCAAGATACAGTAAAAACAAAAAAGTCGATTTTTGACGGTTTTTTCGATATGTGAAAAACCGTTTTTTTTTTACTTTTATGAATTTTTTAGGTTAACTTTGCCGTTTAAGCGTCACAGGAAAAAACACTATATTTCTTAGAATTTTTTTCCTATATCACCATATTTTTTGTAAGCTCTTCTACCTACTAATATGTCGTCGATAATGAACAATTATTTTGGCAGAAATATTTATTTTTACAATTACAGGATAAGCAGGTAAAAATAGGAAGAAAAATAGTATTTAGGAACTATGAAAAAAATTTATAAAATTAATTTTTCGTCATTGTAAACTGCATATTATGTATATTAAACTTCCGTATATTTACATCAACCCCAAACAATTTATATATTATATTTGTCAACATTTACTAAAGTATTTTTTTCATAGTTCATATCAACGTAGGTCGAAATATGCTTCGTTTCCGAGATATAGTGTTTAAATTTTAATTTTTTATTTCGTTTTATTAATTTTTTCAGTTTTAAAGATATTGACTCGAATTTTGAAAAACGCTTTGGAGAGATAAATCTGCATTTTTTTGGGTGATCCGAATATTTCTACTTGTTATTTATAGATTTCGAAAATATGAAAAAAGTTACAGCGAATTTTCGGAAATATTTCTTTTTCAAAATATTTCGAAAATCCAAATAGCCGGTTTGCAAACGCCATTAAGTTCGTCACAAAATAGTCAAAAACTTTCCCATTTAACATATTTTCTATCTGTTATAGTTTCGAGGATCCCAGCACAAGCATCACCAAAGTGCCCATCTAGTTTAAAATTATTTGAATTTCGCTACCAACAGTAATTATTTAATTAAATTGTTTAATAAAATGAAATTTGAAATAGGGGAGTTTGTCGATTCATAGCTATAACTATTATTATTAATATGATTTTGGCGCTATTATAGTTAGCAAAGAAACGTTCTCTTAGTGTAACCGATCCAATTACCTACATTGAAGGGGATCGCGAGTACGTTTACGTTTACATTTACAAAAAGGAAAGCAAGCTCAAATAATACATATATTAAAGACGTCTGCTTCCTGTGAACGTCGACACCGCAGGTAAAAGGATCCGCATTCACATTTCCTACGTTCAAGATAAACGATACCGAGTGAAGGTGTAGTATTTCTGCTTTCGAAAAAAATCACGCCGGCTGCCGATAATCGCTTTCTATCGGAGAAGTGAAAAGAAACGGCGATCGACCTGGTACATCGAGGCATTTATCGGCAATGTCGTTTATAAAACAACATCTGAGCAGGCGACGGTCAAACTGTAACAATTTAAACATCAACAGACGACGATTTTCAGTTGTTTCGACACTTAATTGCTAGACCTAATATATTTTTTTAAAAAGCCCGCTCTTTTTTAAATCCTAGAACCGCACCCCTATGACTAAAATCGAATTTAGTTACATCAGAACAATCGCTTTGCACAGCGTAGATATCGCCATTTTCCAAACAAATTACTCATGTTGAAAATGAATCGAGAGGGATAATGGGGGTTGCATTGGCTGATTCATCGCGTTGAATCATCCCCATTGCACCGCGTCTAGATGCTAGAGGGTCAATGTATCCGTTAGATTACCCAGGAATTGATTAATTAATGCACATCATGTTTAGACAATGCTTCCTTAAGTAATTAATTACATCCTTACGCGGCGACCTTTTGCGTGATGTTCTCCGACATGTAGTTATTAATAACGGAAACTATCGGTTTCCGGGTCCAGATTATCCTATATAGAGTGTCGCTGAAACAGTTTATCATAATTAAGCATCGGAACCGGAATCTGCGGTCAAGGCGTGTGCCGCTCTATGCTCACAATACACGGTGCTACTGACTGTCACAAAAACACGTGCCATACAGTCGACCAAACGAAGTATTAAACTCACTCAAACACGCACAAAGGACAATGTGCACGACCAACGTTATTCAGCAAAAGACAGGGATTGTTCACAGGCGCACCAGGTCGACAGGACAGGTTTTAGGTTGCCGCTAGACACGTATCGAATAAATTGATTGATGCGAAGCTTCGGATCAGAGGCACACATGTTATTGTATAACGACGCGAATAGCGAGATTACTAAAAATAGTTTGTTTGAATAGAAATACATAAAAGAGAACCCGATCTACAGCTAGGGTTGCTAGATCTCGGGGTTTTGATGGAACATCTCCGGGCTCCGGGTTAACATGTCATTCTTCCGGGTTTTCTTTGTAGCAGAAAAAAACATTTCCTGATTCCTGATCTCTGTAGTAGATATTTCCTGATTGCGTCCTTTTTTTTTAGACATCGATTTCTTCGAAAACAACAATTTGTCTGCCAGATTTCCTTTTTTTTAGGCATCAATTATACAAACGAGTCATATATCCGGGTCTGTCTCTACTTACAAGAAAACTTTTTTAACTTCACCGATTGACTTACATACTTCTACATATTTTTCCTTGATAAATTCGCTAATTCGATGTAATCAATGAGTCAAGTAAGTGAAGTCGATCACTGTGGGAAAACTTGTTGCAATCGTTCTGCTTTTAACATGTAGGCAGATATGTCTGTTACAGTTATTAGAATATATTTATTTCTGTTTTCCTCATCTGTGTGCAGATTCGAAGAGTACAACTATTTATTATATTTGCAACTGATCGTCATGTGTTTCGTCAACTGATAACCAGATATAATGTCTATCCAATTCGCCTGTCGTCTTACCACGAAGAATTAGTCATTAGCATTATAATATTTTCATATAACTTTGCCATTTTATTCCTTGTTTGCCCGCTTAAAAATCCGATGCCGATTATTATTTATATTTACATGAAACGTAATCGAGACGAAGTAAGTTTAAAGCACTCTTCCATCTGTTCTCTCAGTGTACATCCCGAAACAAGGTAGACCCTAGCCGAACTTATCCTATAAATATTAACAAACGCCCGGAATGATGAAGTGCGTCACTCGATACGGTCCCGAACAAACAAAAGAGACCCGAAAGCGGCGCTATCGTCATCCCGGGCCGAAAAATGAAACAAAACAAACAAAAGAGCACCCCCCACCCCCTCGGCCCGTACGTTCGTTATCCGCAACGCAGATGTTTTCGCTTCTGTCGGGGCGTTCCGGAGACCCGGAATCGATGAATAAAGCCATAGTTTTTTTTTCCGACGTCTCGATATGAGTTTAGAAAACGAAGAGCAGATAGGGCTAATTTTTTGTACGCCCATTCGAGATAAAAAAAATTCGTGGTTTTTCGGCGTCGCGAAATGTAATCCTCTGACGTTTTCAGCGGATGAGTTATTTATGTGGCCGGAATGCAGATTTGGCGGTATTTGGTTTCCATTTATCAACAGTTTCCGGTCGATCGGATGTAACTCTAAATTTCATCAATCTTTTTTTATTCCGACATGATGCGCTGATACCCAGGCATCTGTCAAATGAAAGAAAAACATAGAGGACGTTTTATTTAAATAAGGGAGTTTAGTAATGTGTAGCCAAATTCCTTTAAAAAACCGCTTAATCTACGAGGCATAAATTCCGTCAAAACTACAAAACCATAGACGACCTAGTACGCAAATCGTAATATCACGCACGTTTCCAAATTTTCCGAAAAATTCCTCTACAAAGCCCCGATTGCCGCGAAAACTTACAGTCGTAGTAGGCGATGCTGACCACGCATGCGCCTAATCGCTCAGCTGCCGCTGACAGCGCAGGAGGGCGCGAAAATTTTCGTAACTTTCGAATTTTTGACAATTTTTGTACAAATTTTACGAAATTCGAAACAAAGCAAGGCCTTACGGTCAACATTAACCAAAATAGTTTAAAGATCAATAACTCATCGTAGATAGACACAATTCAAAGAAAGATCGTTTTTCCAGAGTGCCGATTTTCTGATGCCAGCGCGGGCCTTGCTACAGGACCCTTGCGGTGTCAACGTAGAGTGTGTTCGGTCATCCACCCAGGTACGAAATTTTTATATGTTGGTCTTATATGTAAAACTGTGAATGGGGAAAAGGAAAAACTGCCTATCAATGTGGAGATACTCTTTCTATGATTGTCATTGCGACCTAATATCTAATAGTCTTGACATTTTTATTATTTGCTATTTCAATGTTCTTGTTTATGGAAAAATCAAACATTTTTTGTTCATGGTTTATATTCTGTTTTTTTTAATTCATGGCTGTTCTGTTAAAATATATATATATACTGCTTCTGATAAATAACCGGTAATGAAATGATAATCGGTAAATAAGTAACGAGCGTTCAAATAAAAACGTGGTCAAGTTGGTTCTGAAAATTTGGACGTAGGGCGTAGCGTATAGCAAATGAACTTAAACGTCATCTGTCAAAGCGCTATATCGCCGCTATCAATTTGAATATTTTCGTTTTAAAAAGCGTTTAAAATGGTGTTTTCTCAAGAACAAAAAGTGTTTATCACAGAGTCCTACTTTAGAAATGGACGCAAGATTGATGGAATATGGAAGTATTCTATTGAGGAATGTTTCATAGAATTTCAAAATCAATTTCCCGGCGTTGTTGAGTACAAAATTTTTCAAAGTGCAGTTCAGCGTTGTGTTAATGTTTTTCGTGAAACGGGCAGTGTAACAAGAAAAGAAGGAAGCGGCCGACCTAAAAAGCGGACTGAAGAATAAATAGAAAATGTCCAACAAATAATGGAAAATGCGCCAAGAACTTCTGTACGTGTTTTATCACAAATTTTAATTTATTGTTATAACAAGGAGGGGGACACTTTCCGCAGCTCCTTTAATTGTTTGTTATTGTTATCACGATTATTCTTTAAAATAAAGTTATATAGTCATTAACGTTATTGAAACTGACAGCTGCTATACAGCTCGTTGAGAAATGAGGTTAAGTTGGTCGCTATAAGCTACTCCCTACGTCCAATGTGTCAGAGCCAACTTTGACCACGTTTTTATTTGAACGCTCGTTATATTGTGAAAAATAAACAAATATAGAAAATTCAAGATGAGTATAGAAAAAAAAATGTTAAACTAAAAAGAAGACAGCATTTAAATATTAAATGGTTGAATGATCCCGTTTTAAATAAATTTATAGAAAAAAAAAGACTATTTTCATAAGCTATAAAAAATTCAATAACTGTAATAGCTTTAACAAAAAAATAATATGTGATCAGATTTTGATACACCGATTTTGAGATAAGTAATTTATAAAATTAGATCATGTCTAGGTAATTATTGGTAAAAATGTAAAAATATCAAAAACTATTTTTTCTAAGCGCCTCCCTCTTGTTTTTTATAATTTGAAACGAATTACATATTTTCATTAATTTCGAATACCCCGTTTTTCGAAAACGAGTCGTTTCCAGGCACATGTTTGTAACGAGCATCTACCGTTTAAATTTGGCATTTTGTTTACGCCCTGTATATATTTATTTATATAAAGCAGGTAAAAAAATAAATGTTTTAATTTTTGAAAAATTTCCTTGGCATGAATAGTCACATACAATTTCTAATAAATATACATATGGAAGATTAATTATTTATGTATATTTAGTTTTAAATAAACAAGGAAAAATGTGGCAAAAAATAAAGATGAACGAGGAAAAAGAAATTTTTTTGACGTGGGAATTACCATGTCAAGAAGTTGGTAACATTACCTACAACTTATCGAAAATTGTGTTAATTGCGAAGTAGATGTACAGGGTGATTCACTATATTTTGACTCCCCCTTTAACTTATTTTGTTTTAAGACATAAAAAATGTGAAATACGAAAGTTGCATGATTTTTTATGAAGTGTTCGAAAATGATAGTAGAAAAACGAATGAAGTCCAAACAAAATGGCCGCGGATTTTAACTTTGTTAATTTAAATGGAACACCCTTTATATTTTTACTTATTTTGATAGAACGCTCCCTGTCAAGCATAATCGTATAGGCTTTGTTTGGTCCGCCTCTAACAATAAGCGACATAATATTAAAAAATGAAATGAAAAGGTTTTTTTATTAAGAAAATATAAGGTGGACCCAACAAACCCAATATAACTGCTCTTCGGGGAGCGTTCTATCCAAATATGTAAAAATATACAGGGTGTTATATTTAAATGAACAAAGTTAACATCCGCAGCCATTTTGTTTGGGCTTCATTTGTTTCTCTGCTATCATTTTCGAACACTTAAACTCTTAAAATAAAAAAGTTAATGGGGGGGGGGTTAAAATATAGTGATCAGCCTGTACAGGGTGATCGATTTAACTGAAGAAATTAGTTTTTCTGGGAAACGGCCGAGAAATTCGAAAATTAAATTATTTTAGAAACTATTTAATTTAGCTTACGTTTACTAGAAATTAGGACAGAAACTCAGAAATTATATTTATGACGCTAGGCGCCGCGGCGCTTCAAAATTTTTGTTTCCAACAGCATACATTTTTTAATATGTCACGATAAAGATCCCTTAATTTTGAATATTTTTCCTATATAACATTTTTTTATGTTCCCATTATTTAAAAAGTTACGGGCAATTCCCTAGAGAATTTCTCTATCTCATAATTATTATTGCAACGACGTAGTCAGCGATATAGATCTTTTTCAATGCTCTTGCTGCTTCAATATATCAATAACTATGGTTCTATTTACAATAAAAAACGTATTCACTATAAACAATTTAATAACACAATTATGTATACAACAATTACATTAATTTGTAGGAATTACAAACCCACCTATCATATAAGAAAGACCAAATAAATAAACACAATACTCAATGTTATAATATCTGTTGAATGTGAGCACCATTATTATTTAAACACAATTCGTAACGTTTTCTTAGTTCACTGGACGTAATTTTTTTTTAAATATTGCCACGTATTTCAGCACAAGCAGCAGTGATTTTCTGCTTCAAATGATTAATACTGTTTGTTTTAGTTTTATACACAATATTTTTTAGGGCTCCCCACAAGAAGAAATCAAGAGGGGTTAGATCTGGGGTTCTCGGAGCAAATCGTAAAAGACCTAAAATATTCAAAATTAAGGGATATCGTGACATATTAAAAAATGTATGTTGCTGGGGAAAAAATTTTTGAAGCGCCGCGACGCCTAGCGTCGTAAAGATAATTTCTGTATTTTAACCCTATCTTCATGTAAAAGTAATCAGAAATGTAATAGTTTCTAAAATAATTTATTTTTCTCAGCCGTTTCCCAGAAAAACTCATTTCTCCAGTTAAATCGATCACCCTGCACAGGTTGACGCAAATAAGTTTGCGTCTGAGATAGCTTCACCCACACATGCGTACTGGACACACTTCTACATCTTATTCCTTCTAGCCGAGTGCGGTCTTTCTCAATCTCGCACATCTTTGCCTGATTAAGAGTCAAAAACGCAAACTTATTTGTGTCGGTTTCGTTGAAAGTGAATAATGGAATAAAGTACCGATGTTCTTACTGATACAACATTTAACTGAAATCCTGCAATAAAAATTTTATTGCACATTTGCATTGCATTTTTATTGCACAGTCTCTTACAAAAGTAAATTTTTTACTCTGGAAATTAGATACATAAAAAAACAGCGAAATCTTATACGATCGTAGATAACTAAATTTTATTAAGTCCTTTAATCGACAGCGTGAATAAAATTTATGAACCCTGGACTCACCTATGGATAAGGTACCGATGTATGACCTCAGCGACGTCGTGCATCTGGATGTACATGCACACCAGCTGCGGCAGGTAAAAGTCCACGTCCTGGTCCTCGAAACTGAACATCTTGTTGACGATGTAGCACAGCACGCCCGGTTCCTTGCTGTTGAAGAGGTAGTGCATGGCCATGGAGACGTCGAACACCTTGCTCTCGAGCAGCCTTAGCATACCCGTGCTCTTGGGGGCCGTCGCCGAGTCACTCTGATCACACACTTTAGTCCGATCACTGGCGTCCTGATCGACATCGTCCGCGTCGGCTTTCTCGCATTCCGGCTTGTCCAGGTTGTCCAGGCTCTCGCGGCTCTCGTTGTTTTGGCCCAGGTACTCCACGCTCGACTCCCTGGTGGTGTTGGAGTCGCTTGAGCCGGAATCGGAGCCGCAGAGGATGCCCGAGTCGTCGGAACCGAGGCTGGCCAGCTCGTCGCGCTGCTTGGAAGACGCGGGGCATGTGTGCACCTCGTTGCAGAGGATGCCGGTGACGGCGACGACGCCGACGTTCTCGCACTCCGGGCTGGGAGTGACGTCCACCTCGGGTATCCTCTGGAGGGCCGAGTCGAGGCTGCGGTTGCGGTGGTGCAGGGTGAGGTGGGTGTTGCTGGCGGTGGTCACCTGGGTGACGGGTGGCAGAAGGATGCCCATGGACCTGCGGAGATGGTCTCATGTTAATAATTTTAATTAAACGCGCAATTTATATAGGTATTTACATAAAAAGTGGCATTTTAATTTTGATATCATTGTGGACGAAGCTACGAACATTAAACAAAAACAAATTTATTTACATGATTTATTACACATTAACTTATATTGGTACGTAGATACGTTACTAATTAAATTGTAAACAAAACTAATTTACGTTTTAAAATAATTATTTTTGCCGTTAAAAAACTATACAGGGTGGTCCAGATTTTAATAGACAAACTTCGGGAAACTATTAAACAACAAAAATTAATATCACTTTACTCTATGAATATAGGCGCAAAAAGCCACCGTTTACGAGATACAGGGCGTTGAAATTGACAAAAATAAAACAATTTTTTTAAATATCAGGAAAACGGCTTTATCAAATTTATCCAAATTTGGTACACATTTTTTTTTTAAATATTTCCCCTGGTTTTGTATGCACATAGTCCAAATTCAAAGACCAGTGGTGGAGAAACAAGGATGTCGTTTACTTATTTAAAGTAAAACTTCTACGCCACTGAATTAATTGGTAATATGAATACATTTTATAATAGTCTGACACATTCCGAATGAAAAAACATTATTTTACTTTTATCGAAAAGTGAATGGTTTACAGTTATGAGACATATTAATATTATTCAAGTAAACAAAGCGTTGATATCGGGAAAAATAGAACAAATTTGGGTGGTCCAGATTTTAATAGACAAACTTCGGGAAAGTTTCACTTTGCTCTATGGACATAGACGCAGAAAACTACTGTTTATGAAATACAGGGCGTTGAAATTAACAAAAATAAACTAATTTTTTTAAATACCTGGAAAACCGCATCATAATATGTCCCATAACTCTTAAACCATTCACTTTTCGACAAAAATTAAAGAGTGTTTTTTCACCCGGAATGTGTCAGACCGTTGTAAAATGTGTTCATATTACCAATTAATTCAGTGGCTTAAAAGTTTTACTTTAAATAAGGAAACGATATCATTGTTTCTCCGCCACTGGTTTTTGAATTTGGACTGTGTGCATACAGAACTAGGAGAAATGTTTGAAAAAAAGTTTGTAGTAAATTTGGATAAATTTGATGAAGCGATTTTTCAGATATTTAAAAAAATTGTTTTACTTTTGTTAATTTCAACGCCCTGTATCTCACAAATGGTGGCTTTATGTGCCTATGTTCATAAAGCAAAGTGATGTTAAGTTTGGTTGTTTAGTATTTTCTCGAAGTTTGTCTATTAAAAATCTGGACCACCCAAATTCGTTTTATTTTTTCCTATTTCAACGCTTTATTTACTTGGATAATATGTCTCATTGTCTCATAACTCGTAAACCATTAACTTTTCGACAAAAAATAAAATAATGTTTTTTCATCCGGAATATTTCAGACCGTTATAAAATGTATTCATATTACCAATTAATTCAGTGGCGTAGAAGTTTTACTCTAATTGTAAATAAGGAAACAACGTCCTTGTTTCTCCGCCACTGGTTTTTGGATTTGGACTGTGTGCATACAGAACTAGGAGAAATATTGGAAAAAAAATGCACACCAAATTTGGATAAATTTGATGAAGCGGTTTTCCAGAAATTGTTTTATTTTTGATAATTTCAACGCCCTGTATCTCATAAACGGTGGCTTTCTGCGCCTATGTTCATAGAGCAAAGTGATGTTAATTTTTGTTGCTTAGTACTTTCCCGAAGTTTGTCTATTAAAATCTGGACCACCCTGTATACGGTTATACAGGGTGATCCACAAACCGTGACCAAAAATGAAACCTCGTATTCTTTGGGTAGTAATTTGTAGAAAATTGAAAGACGAATCCGAAAATATTATTTTTACCGTAAAGTAGTGGCGTACTATTTTATTTAGAAAAATATACCAGCGATACCCAGTACCTCCGCTACTGGAGCATCTAAATTTTAGGAAAAGGTCTCAGATTTTGGATAATGTTTACATAAATACATGTACCAATTTCAAATTTTTTCACTTACTAGGTTTTAAATTATTTAAAAAAATTAAAAATATTTGTCTAAGTTTAACACCCTGTATCTTTTTAACAAAGCGTCGTAGATAAAAATTTTATACGAAAATCTCCTTAAAATTCATCAAAGAATACGATGTTTCATTTTTGGTCACCGTTTGTGAATCACCCTGTATTATTAAGAATAAATAAAATTACTCATCTGATATAATTCTTTTTTAAATTTTATTTCAGGTTTTTACAACACAATTTTATGTAAATTATATGAGTAAAAAATAATTATTTTACATTTTCAGTCTAGAAATCAAATATCGGGGCCTATGTTTCTCATTACAAAAAAAAATAGAAATTGGCTTATTCTTATTGCAATAAATCTGAAAAAAATTATCAAATTTTTGCATATTTCAAAACAAATAATTTTTTTTACAGATTTACTGAAATATGTAAATTTTTACTTTGTTGTCTTCTGATAAATACAGGGTGTAACTGGACTAAGTCCATAATAAAAAATAAACAAAAAATACTTTGGTACTTATTTGATAAGATTTGAATTATTTTTTTTTTAATTTAAAGTTTTCAACAAAAATTATTTGTTACTATTTATGTTACTGTATTGTGAATCTCTGTCAATGATCTCTGACATTAACCTAGTTTAGGTGAAATATACCACGGTCACTACATTCTCAAACGAAGTAAGCAATTGCACGCAGTCACAGCAGTGTTCATAAAATTGTACAGGGGCGTATTTAGGAGAGTTAAAACAAGTATTTTAAAAAAGTTATACCATATATTATGTTCTTACTCTTTTTTTCTATTTCTTATTCAGCATTTCAGTTAAATCAGTACTAGACGTCTTAAATTATTCCAAAACAACATACAACATCAACAAAATTAAACCGCAAATGATACACACGAAGTATAAATTACACTGGTCAGCAAGGGTCAAGAAGCAGACACACTACATAATATGCATTCCCGAAGGATTTTGGTGCGCTGAATCCGAATCTGGCAGCAGAATTGCTCCATCACGTCAGGTTTTTGAGATATCCTGACCTAAATGTGCAAAAAACACTGTTTTTCGTCATGTTTGAGGTTACGTAGTAATGCCATCTATTCTTAAAAAAAAATACATATAATTTAAAAGTACAAGACTCCCTCTTTCGAATGCCGTTGAGTTTGCTCAAATATCTTTTTTTTATCAGTTTCTTAATATGCGAAAATCTACTAAGGATCCCTAAGACGTCAAACAGTTGATTGCAGTTCAGAAACTTCATACTCAGAAACCTTCAATACATACGACCTCAAACTCAAACTCCAAATCCACAAACCCCAAACCCACAATCCCTAAACCTACAAACCCCAATCCCACAAAACCCGAACCTACAAACTCCAAGCTTACAAATCCCAAGCCCACCAACTCCAAACCCACAAAACCGCATGGGTATGAAGTTTCTGAATTGCAATCGACTGCTTGATGTCTAAGGGATCCTTAGTAGATTTTCGCGTATTAAGAAACTGAGAAACTTAAAAATTTCAACATGTGATATCTCAACGAAAAAAAAAAAGATATTTGAGCAAACTCAACGGCATTCGAAGGAGGGAGCCTTGTACTTTTAAATTCAATGTATTAGTTTTTTGAAAAAGAATAGATGGGATTACTACATAACCTCAAATATGACGAAAAACAGTGTTTTTTGCACTTTTAGGTTAGGATATCTCAAAAACCTGACGTGATAGAGCAATTCTGCTGCCAGATTCGGATTCAGCGCACCTAAATCTTTCGGAAATATATATTCAAGTTTCTGCTTCCAAAAAAAAGTTAAACTTTGTTGTTCTGTGTTATTATAAAAATATATAAAATTATTTTCAAATGTTTTAGTGTTATTTTTTCTTGAATTGCTATAATATAGCTCTCGCCATGAAAAAGCGAACTATTTAATATTTGTACAATATTTGTTTTATTTTACAAGACATACTGGAGTATAAAAGACAATGAATATTTTGCTACTTTGGACGAAACGGGGTTTCAATTTCTATTCCTTGTATTGAACAATATTATAAATGAATTGACTTCTCTCATATCGTACCGAACACTATTATTGACAATATGTATTCTTCGGAGGTTTCTCATATTTATTAACAAAAAAGAACCGCGAACCAAAGAAAACATCAGGCTCAGCCTGTACTATACTATCGAAGAAGAACAGTCCTTTGTATTTATCTGTAACGTGGAGCGAAACTGGATCAAGGACACAAAAAGGAAACGCTTGATTAAACCCTCTCTATAGGGGTTTTCATTTATACGTCCGCTGGTTATGAATTATTTACGACAGTGGAGAATTAAAGATAACATCGTCCTTTGGACCAGTATTTTTGTCGAACCGATGCGATGTCTAAAAAAAAAACCGCTACATATTGATCTTGATGTGCCGAGATATACTTTATGTGAAAAAGCGTAGTTTCACAAACTTTCAAAAGAATAAGAAAATGAGGTAAACAAAGGAATATCATTATCGAGATAATGGCTAGACATTTATGTATAAGAACGAACGGTATAAAGCTCAAAAAAATTGTATTTGAACAATGAAAATGATAATACACAGTGGCGGTTTTACCATAAGAGCTGCGGAGCTGCAGAACACATAAAATTTTATGTATTTAATCATATTAAATATCAACAAAATATTTAAAGAGTCCAAATGTACTCGCGCTAAAATAAACTTAGGAGCTTATATTATTATTTATTGCGACGCGAGCTACGCTCCTTAATATATGCAACCTCATATACAAATTGTGTGCACAGCGAACAATTAGATGCGTCCTTTGTTTTTATTGGCTAATCAGGCACGTGACCAACTAAACGAAGATAGGGGCTTTTGCGGCTGCAACAGCGACAGCCACTGCCGCAGTAAATGCAGTAATATTTCGTACGTGATATGTGGTGGTTTATTTCTGTGAGCGGCACGTGTGAAAATTTTCGTTTAGGCGTCTACGGATATTATAGCTATTAAAATGAATAGCCTTTCGTTTTTACAAAAAACTTTATTTGGTTCTCTGCCTTATGAGGATAAACTAAAAATAAAAGTAAAAGTTATAAAAGACAATTTAACAATAATGTATACACAAAAGCAGAGTGGGTGTGCGGGTGTGATTTAAAAAATACACTGTTTTGTTTTCCGTGCTTACTTTTCGGTGGGGGATAAAGCATGGACAATATACAGTATGATAGATTTAAGTCATTAAGTTTTTAGGTAAAATAAACATAAGAAGTCAGTTAGATTCTGAATATTGGGATAATATACGGAAACACAATGAACAGGTAATGAAAAATCGTTATGTATTATCATAATTATAGATTGCATAAAATTTTGCGGAGCTTTCGAAATAGCACTTCGCGGACACGATGAGACAGAAAATTCGGACAACCCTGATGTGTTTCGTGGACTCATAAATTTTAGTGCAGATCTTGACGACATATTAAAAGAACATCTAGCCACATGGGTATGACCGGCATTTTCAGTGATTGTAACGGGAATTAGCTGTATGGTCCCGGATTTCAGATTTGCACATATAACTCCCGGAATATAATATAATGTACATATATATATAAAAAAAGGTAAAGAAAAAATCATAACACGCCGAGGAAAATTAAAATTCGTTAAATCGTTGGTAAATTTCACATACGATTTTTTTGTTTATAAACAATATTCAATAATTTAATAAAATATATTTAGTTTATTCCAATTTATTTATACCATCAGTAGGTGATTCGTAAATAGCTATTTTAAAAGGTATCAATTTCAACGCGTGACCTTGAAAATTCTAAAATTTTTCGCCTGCGGCGCCATTTAAAGACTCCGGGCACTTCATATCCCGGAATTCAATACAAAAAATGTAACAACCCTAAACAAAACACATTCAATTAATGTTCACGCGCCGCCACTGATAATACAGATATGTGAAGTACTTATATGTTTTTTTTCGTTGTCTGGGATTGGTACACTGAAATTGAATTTGCAATTAGGCAACGAACCCAGTATGTGTAAGTAATTTGTGAGTTTGCAAATAAATATAAAATGTTACTAAATATCCTCTTAGTTGGCCAAGAGGAACAGTTGCAATTTCTAATTTTACAATTTACTAGCCAGTTACAGTCGACAAATTGAAGTATAATTTGTGTTAAACACATTTAAATACATCCAAGGTCGAAGATTACTTTCCGCGAAACTTATCTGTACGAACAAAACAAAATGAATACATTTCAAGAACTCGTAATTAAAATTTCTACTGATGTTAGAAATTTTTAAAAGAAAATCAATTATAAAAATTTGACCTTAGGTGTATAAATCCATTTTCAGCCATTGAATATAAACGAAATAATTTATTTATTTTAATTGATTTTAATAAGAATTGTGGAAAGCATGTTGCTACGTAAATGTCTCATTGGGTAATAGAACTGTCAAAAAAATTACACTCAAATATCTGGAAAAAGTTATTTACACCATAAAGGAAGTAAATATAATTTACCAGTCGAGGACGATTTTGCGCCCGAGTGGAGCGAGGGCTGGCAATAGAGCCCGAGACTGGTAAATAATACTTTTGAATTATTATTTCTAAATCAGTGATTTTCAAATAGAAAGTGCAGCAAATGCTGCCTGCGAATTTTTATTGCCCGAGAAGTCGAAAGTGCGCTACAGACGAGCATATAGAGATTTCAAAGAATAGTGCCAGAACAAAAACACTGAAATGTCACCGCTAGCATATTTCATGGAGAAGTCAAGAACTTTAAAGTCACCGGCGAGTTTGTGGAGTGAATTCTCAATGATTAAGTCAACTATTTTCATAGAGGAGAACATAGATATAAAATACCCCAAGCTGAGAAACATTTTTGAAACGTAAGAATAAGAAGTCAACGATTTTCTCGTTCAGGCAACCGATAACACATATTTGCTAATGAAGATAGTGACGGTCTTAGGCATTGCAGGAGCATGCCGTTCTGATTAGTTATGCAAACTTACTTTGGGCAACGTCAATTTCAAAAATGTGGATGACATTATTGTAGTTACAATTCGAGATTCTAAAAATGGTATGTCACGTACGTTTACAATTACTTCCCGTTAGGGTTCTATTTCTCACCTAGAAATTCTCAAGAAATATATCACGATTAGATTGGAAATTAAAACTGGAAATTCACGCTTTTTAGGCGCTATCAAGCAGGTCAATGTTACAATCAACCAGTCAGCAAGAATACCCTTTCTATGATTCCTAATAAGATTGCACAGTTTTTGAAACTAGAACATCCTGAAACATATATGGGTCTTTCATTCCGAAGAACATCGGCAACGTTACTGGCTAATACAGGAGTTGATGTATTAGCAATAAAGAGACATGGTGAGTGGAAATCAGTCACAATTGCAGAAAGTTATGTTGCTGGCAGCTTAAGTAACTAAAATGAAATAGCCAACAGGATTCTTTACAATGACACTTCAACTCTTGGTTCTAGTAGTACGTCCCATCATGCTGTTTTAATGGATCAGTCAGATAATATTGAGCCTCCGGAGACTGAAATGGAGCGATCAAATCATTTTGAGAAAAATGTGACAATTAGTAAACGCGAGGGGAATAATTATCCAGATTTTATACATGTTACTAAATGTAGTAACTGTACAATTAGTATAAATATTCACTCATAATAATTAATAAAATGTAATGTTCATCAAATATTTCTACTTATTTGTTCATAAAATATGCATTTATAACTCGAAATAGCTTTTTACCATAGGGAGGTAAGTTATACCTCAGCTATGTATTAATATTCTATTTACTAAGGTCGGAGCAGTTAAACTATTAAGTTTGCCGATTTGAAACACAAATACATTTTTTATTCTAAATTGGCAATTCCTTTTTTTTTAATATTCAGGCACTACTAATTCCGATCCGTGTGAATTTTTTTTCAACACAAATGAAATTTGAAAGATATGGCAATGTTAATAGAAGCAGTTCTATAATAAAATTTGGTCTAATGGCGAACATTATCTGTAAAAAATTAAAATACAGAAAAAAAATATTAAAAAATAAATATACTCTAGAACCTGTCTCATAAATTTGCACACAGAAAGACGTTTTTTTTGGTTAATTTTTTTGAAAAAGCAGTTTTAATTTAAAAAAATTTAAAAAATATAATTTTTATTTTTTTTTCTATAAAAACGAACCAAATGAAAAAAAGTTTATGAAATCTTTTACTCAATTTACTAAGTTTTTTAATCTAAATATTCAAATGCTCATAACTGCTTGAAGACGAAAAATCGGCTGTTTGAATGATAGTGAAATGGCGTCAAATATAGATGTCAATGGCAATACAAATTTTTATTTGACACTATGTTCTTGAAATATCCTCGCACTGTGATTTTATCCACAATTTCCAGAATTCTTTGGGATTGTTTCCCCTCGACTACTACAAACTAGTTTTTATTGCATTCCTCGCCTATTAACGCGATGTTTTAATTAGTATAATTCTAATTTGTCCGCCCCCACTTCAGCCTAGAAAATTAACGAAGACGCCAGCGTCATTCCCGAAGAATTCTATACAGAGCGTTGTATATTCTAACACGCTCGAACGGTTAACGCAATAAACAGCTCGCCCATTCATTCATTTAGTGGCTTTACTTATTATTTACTTTTATGCGTGGGGACAATGTGTCCTTGTGTGAAAATGAAAGGGGTATAGAGAGAGAGGGAGAGAGAGGTCGTCGAGTAATTTAAGCTCATTTACTGAAATTTATGAAAGCTGGCTGTGAAGGCATTCGTTGTACTAGCAGGGAAAGAAAGTGACGATTGTAGACTGTAAAAATTCGATTTCTGATGTTTTTTTACAGTGACAGCTCGTCAAGAGGTTACATCTACTGTTGAAAAACAAATGAAACGTAACAATATACAGGGTGATTCACAATGTTGACCAAAAATTAAACCTCGTATTCTGCTGTGAATTTTAAGGGAGTCTTTCCTATAAGGTTTTTATCTAGGATGCTTCGTTAAAAAGATACAGGGTGTTAACCTAAATCTGAGGGCTTTTCCTAAAATTGACATGCTCCAGTGGCGGAGATACAGGGTATCGGTGGCATATTTTTCTAAATAAAATAGTACGCCACTGCTTTACGGTAATAACCATGATATTTTTGGATTTATCTTTCAATTTTCTACAAATTACTACCCTCTTGTTTTTCGAAAAAAGTCTAATTTTCGAGTAGAACTTAAAAAACCAACTGAAAACACTTTTACTTAAATAACATGACAAGCACTAATCATTCGATTATTTATTCGAATAAATAAATTTAGTCATCATTTTAATGATTTGATTTGAGTAAATATTCAAAAATACCTTCATTTCCGCGAACACAGGCCCGACATCTTTTTAGTAACGAAAATGTAATTAGTTCGAAATTTACTGTTGCTTGATTCTGATGAAAAGCATTATTTATTCTTTCTTCTAACTGTTCAGAATGTCAAAGTGCTATCGCATCCTACTATGTAATTTTAATGTTTCAATTTTTTTTTCTTATTTAGCCTTTTCAGTAGTCAATCGGTGCAAAATATCAAATTAATCAAAAAACGGTAAAAAAGTTAAACAGTGAACTGTTTAAATTTAAGCAGAATCCGATTCGTAAGCGATGGGAACAGATCCCATCGCTTACGAAGGGCAATAGTGCTTAACCTCAACTGTTCAATTAGAATTGCGTATAGTCGTCATTGAAAAGTGGCTACTGCCATCAGTTGACTTTACACTTGGTATGATATGACGGGATGGTAAACGGATAAGCGCTTCATTATATTTTTCTTTTAGTTTGTGAAGTATCTCGTGTAGTGTAAGTATAAGTTATAAAGTCAATTACTTCAATGTTTACTGATGGTACAGTGTACTTTTGTGTTTTCAAATTAGATATCAAGACAGAAGTAATATGGTTATAATCTACTTTTTGTCAGGAGTAAATGATGCTGTTGCAAGAAGACGATATCAAATAGACAGTTTACATTACCTAGAGTGACGTCAAAATAACCTAGTGTGTAATTTTTACATAAAACTTTTATGAGTGCAATACCTATTACGCTACATCGATCAAATGCAATATAAACTTATTTTTAGACCTTTACTAACCGCAGAGTTGTATAAACGACTAAGATATAATCAATATCTTATCTGAAACAATATAAAACGCTTTTACGAAACAATAAATATTTATTTCTCACAGAAAACGCCTCGAATTTTCTACGGAGCAATCGAGATACAATATCTCAAGTTAATTTCTTAACAATGAAAAATTCCGTAATCGATTTCATGCTCGTCTCAAAATATTTATTATTTTGACCAAGGATCAATTGTTATGTAGCAGTCAAAATACTTGAGAGGAGTTTCGGATGTTCAACCGGCGCTACCCAAGATGCCAGACTATCCGCCTATTACCTAACACAAAGCAATAACAACTGACCGAATTATTCCTGTAAACAAAGAAGGCTTTAATGAGCGCTGATAAATTGTTTCTGTCCATGGGACGTGATCGGAATCAGAACCGCAACGACAGGCAAAGCGGTACTTAAAAATGCACATGCACATCACTGACGGTAATACAAGGTGTTCGTGACAAACCGCACAATAAATAAAACATATATTTATTTTTTTTAATATCGAGTATTTTATCAACTGTGGAAAGATTAAAAAAAATTATTGGCGCAGGGGCAATTTTTAAAGTTGTTCACAGGTGATAAAGGTAATAAGCTAATTCAAACAAATTCAAAAATTTACTTTAGAAAGATCAAATGGAGTAAAATAATGTTTTTCGATATCAGAAATCTATGTACGTAACCTTACATACAACATTCCTAACTACTATCAACGATACTATTTAATAAACTATTTTATTATTTTTCTTACTGCTCGTTTTGTATTGTTTATTGTTTTTTTATGTCCGAATAAAAATACTTAAAGAAAACTAGTCTATCACACAATTCTAAATCAAAATTATTTAAATGGGCTTCATAGGTAATTAGGCAATCGGAGACAGTAGTCATCTGTATTATGCTAGTAAGCGACAGTACGCGTTGTAGTAGCAGAAATAGATTAAATATGTGGTCAGGCTGTGCGTCGCTCTATGCTCACGATACACAATGCTACTGACTGCTATAGAAACACGTGCCATACGCTCGTCCAGGTAAAGCGTTAAACCAGGATTGTTAACGGGCACGCCAAGCCAGATACGTTTCGAATAAATTGATCGATGCGAAGCTTCATATCGGAGGGAGACATGTATGTGTTATTTATTGTACAATGACGCGGATCAGTAAAAATAACATTAAAAACTACTTATTATTATTACTATAAGCTTTTTTTATTACAAGCTTTTATTTAACTTGCCTTGTTAGTACGTGTCATATCTGTAATTTGAAAACAGTTATCCTCAACCGATTGAGCTGAAATTTTGCATACACGTTTATATACTTTGGATGACAATGCATGGTTAGCTACGTGACGTCATTCTAAATCCAATATGGCGGACTCCCAAAGATAGCGGAGCAGTTATTTTTTACGCACCCCTATGATATGGGTATCAAATAAAAGGGTTTGCTGAAAAGAACACGAAAATAAAATGACGTCACTAAAAGCCTAATACGAGTATCTAAAATTTTGCCTCTATAAAATGGCGTAGAAGCCTTTGGATTCTGTACCAAAGTGCCTCTTTTTGCTGTTTTTACTGTTTTTTACATTTAATTTAAAATACATAAAAACCGCTAATTCCAAATTATAATTTTTTACTGTTTCCTAAACTGCATTCCCTATCAATAATTAATTTTTCTTAAATATCCCGAAAAATTACAACCTGACAACACTGTACAATTCCGCACTGTGACGTCATTGCAAACTTATCGTAAACGAACTACATTTAATTAAACCGTGTTTATTTATTGTTTCTGTGCATAAGCAATATAAAATTCGATTTCTTAGGAAAAAAAGCACATCTCTGCCTTGTTTTCGTCCAGGAAATCGTCCGTCCACGCGTCGCATGGCCGCAAATGCCATGTAGATCACGTTTCATGAACTGTTGAACGCTTCCAATGAACGCTGCACAATAACTCATTACGCCGCATTCCCGACATTCCTGCATAATTGTTATCACTTATTGGGATTGTTTTGCGCTGGTGGCGTATATGATTGCAGAGGATACGTAATCGAGTCTATGGGTATGGGTCTCCTGTGTTTTGGAATGCGACCGAGTGTGCACCAATAGGCCGAGCCTTGTTTACAGGCGACTGCTGTGAATGAAACGTACAGGGTGTTCCTTGGTAATGGAAGCGAAATCGCGAAACATGTTATTGCTTAAAACGGAGTCATTCCCATAATTAAAATTCTACAATTCCACATAAAATAAACATAAAGTATTTATGAAAAATATTTTCTTTATCATATTAATCATATTTATAAGAACGATATTGAAGTGAAGTGATGATATTTTTAGATATATAATTAGGAAAAAATTGTGAAAAATGTGGATAAAATATGATGACTGATGCAAAATATTTAAAAAGGACCCCGCACAAATCTTATGGAAATTGGGTCCCGGTCAAATTCGCTGAATTTTTGATATGTGATAGAGTTCATCATACTGGTCAATTGTCTCAATGGCCACAAAGCTCAAAAATGGATAGTTTGGCCGGTACAGAGCTTTAAAGCTCCGAATATCCTCCACGGATTTATGTATATGCGCAGTGTGTATAGACTTTTGAAATAGCCTATTTCATTTTTTTTATTATCTAGGTTTATATTTTTGAGGTTGCTGAATTCAGATCTGTTGTTAGATTTTCAAAATTGACAGTTGGCAGCTGTCAACTAGCTGTCAATTTGCTATAATAAAGCCAGAAACTTGTTTTTTTATGATTTATTTTTTTTTTTTTTTAGTTCGATAAGTTCAAAGACGATATCAAATCAATAACAATGACTATCGGCAGCTGTCATTTAGCTGTCAACAATTCTTCAAAGTCCGGTAATAAAGTCAAAAAATTATTTTTTGTTTATAACTTCAAGTTTTTTAGATAAGTGAATATAAATATGATATAAAATTATGTAGTCATCAGCTTACAGCTGTCAACAAGCTGTCAACTAACTGTCAAAATGCAATAATAGAGCAAGTAACTTATTTTTTGTGCTTAACTTTGTGGATAAGAAATCAAACATGATATAAGTTTATGACATCACTTTTGAACTCAGTGATCTAAGCAACTTAAAGCTTTTTAAAAAAAGTAACTTTTTGACTTTATTATTGCATTTTGACAGTTAGTTGACAGCTTGTTGACAGCTGTAAGCTGATGACTACATAATTTTATATCATATTTATATTCACTTATCTAAAAAACTTGAAGTTATAAACAAAAAATAATTTTTTGACTTTATTACCGGACTTTGAAGAATTGTTGACAGCTAAATGACAGCTGCCGATAGTCATTGTTATTGATTTGATATCGTCTTTGAACTTATCGAACTAAAAAAAAAGAAAGATAAAACATAAAAAAACAAGTTTTTGGCTTTATTATAGCACATTGACAGCTATTTGACAGCTGCCAACTGTCAATTTTGAAAATCTAACAACAGATCTGAATTCAGCAACCTCAAAAATATAAACCTAGATAATAAAAAAAATGAAATAGGCTATTTCAAAAGTCTATACACACTGCGCATATACATAAATCCGTGGAGGATATTCGGAGCTTTAAAGCTCTGTACCGGCCAAACTATCCATTTTTGAGCTTTGTGGCCATTGAGACAATTGACCAGTATGATCAACTCTATCACATCAAAAATTCAGCGAATTTGACCGGGACCCAATTTCCATAAGATTTGTGCGGGGTCCTTTATTCTAAGGATAATAATGGTTGTTTGGGTTTTATTTAATAACAATTTTAACAATAAAAGCCTTTTGAAAAAGTTCCTGATCAGGAACGAAACTTCAAGAAAGAAATAGCTGCTGTCTCTTTTATCCTTTTTTTAACCGACTATCACACCAGAACCCAATTTCCAAGAAAATAAATATGTTTTAATATAATTAGGAACTTTTATTATATTTGCATTGGCAATTCTGTCGTGTTTAATTATGTTATTAAAGTGGCAGTACCAACAACGGCCAATAGCAATAGTCAGCTGCTTAAGTGCAGATCTACAATGCACTGGATTTAATCGGAGGGAAATACCAACGCAAATAAAAAAAACTGTATAAAAGTCAAGATGAGATTCATCCAAAATAAAACGTAATTTAAAAAATAACAGGAACATATTTTTCCAGCGAGCTATAACCTTTGATGAAAATGTAATTATAGGAAATGATAAATGTGTATATACAGGGTGGGCCATTAGTGTGAGAAAGTAAAATAACTTCCTTGTTATTCTTGATACAAAAAAAAATTGTATAAAAGTTGTATAGAATCAAAAAACCTAAAGGACAAAATTAATGTGAACATACAGGCCGATGAGTAAAAACGGGACAGGCCAAATATTACATTTTTTAAATGGAACACCCTGTATATTTTTAGATATGGATTTCTGAGAAAATTCTATATATGGCAATATAAACAGTATATCATATTAGTGCGGGGTTGCCAAGTTATGTAGAAAATTTTCGAATTTTGTAAAAAACATGACTTCGAAGAAGTTGTATTAACTTTCAACTACTAACACTTGGAGCAAAAATATTTGACAGAGTTATAGGCAAATGTTAGGCAAAGACTCCTATATATTTTTTATACAGGGCATTTGTTATAATATGATCATTTTAAGAAAGTTCAAACCAGATTTTTTTAAATTTTTCAAATGCAACATCCTGTATTTTTTATTCTATTTTATTCACATATCAGTTCACTTCAACTTTTATCAAGTATGTACTACACCTAAAGTTGTTAGTTTTTAAGATATAGCAACATTTCTGGAAAAACCTAATTTTTATTATTTTCGGTCGTACGAATGGCTATGGAAAAACATTGTTTCAACTTGCCGGTTCATAATTTATCATTCCATTTTGAGTTTCATTTTATTAGTTAAGGAATTCTATAAAATAATAAAAATTAAGTTTTTTTCAGAAATGTTGCTATATCTTAAAAACTAACAATTTTAGATATAGAACATGCTTAATAAAAGTTGAAGTGAACCGATATGTGAATAAAATAAAACAATACAATACAGGGTGTTTCATTTGAAAAATTTTAGAAAATCAAGTTTAAATTTTCTAAAAATGATCTTATTATAAAAAATGCCCTGTATAGGAGCCTTTGTCTCACATTTGGCTATAACTCTGTCTAATTATTTTGTTCCAAGTTTTAGTAGCTGAAAGTTAATACAACTTCTTCGAGGTCATGTTTTTTCCAAAATTCGAAGAATTTTCTACATAACTTGGCAACCCCGCACTAAAATGATAAAGTGTTTATATTCCCATATATTGAATTTTCTCGGAAATCCATATGTTTAAAAATATACAGGGTGTTTCATTTAAAAAATGTAATATTTGGCGTGTCCTGATTTTACTCATCACCCTGTATGTATAAAATTAATTTTATAGTTTAGGTTTCTTGATTCTGTATAACTTTTATATAAACTTTTCTTCTGTATTATGAGTAACAAGGGAGTTATTGTACTTTCTCTTCGTATACCCACCCTGTATACATACAGTGAAAGTAATTCTTCAAAATTATAAAATCGTACTCGGTTCACTCTCTTTTCATTTCAGTTTTTTGCTAGATATTATTCCAGCTTTTATTTCATACTTCTGTATTAACCATTGTAAGTTGTAGTCAGCGTATTTAAGTTATACAGTGTGTTCCTATTTATAAATGCATATCCCAAAAATTTAAAACAAAATTCATAAAACTTTAGTCATACTTTCGCACTTTTTATGTGACTGTTTTTTAATAGTTTTTAATACATGTATGAGTTTAACGGAAACACTCCAGAAAAGCATGCAGTTTGCAACACGTAGTTTTATTTTCAGCACGTTCAATATGATAGCGAAATTGTGTGAATCCCAAACTTCCCAGGATAAGTACTTTTACTTTTAAATATTTTTTATCGTATATATTTAGCGTTACTATTGTATTAAAACTACCATATTGCGACAAATTTAGCGTGAACATGTCCATATTTACAGTTCAACGGCGATTTGTGCAGATTTGCCACTTTCACGGACGGTGTTTTTCTCTTAACTACCTATAAGTGTATATATTTAATATTTTTAGTAAACTATAATGTATTTAAGTGAAATATTACGGTTTACACGAATAGTAAAATGGTGGATATATTAACAGCATATTTTTTGCGCAATGTAAGTGTACAAACGGCAAAACATTTATACGCGGATTGGCACAAGGATAAAAAACATTCCAGATGAACGTATACGTTGATAATTACGGTAAAAATTAAATAATGGACCACCTATAAGTCTGTTTGGAAATGAAAGAGAGTAATAAAACCCCGAGATAAGAACCGGCCATGGGCGTGGTAATATTTCGTTTCAGGTAATTATCGGGTAAAACTAATGCTAACAAAAATGACAGGGATTGGAAAATCGACTATCTACAGACTTTTAAAAGAAACAAAAAATGAACAAGATACTGTAAATCCCCCAAAATCATTTGTAGGGAGGTCAAAAGTCGTTATAGATGATTTTTTCAAAAATGTCATTCGCAGAAAAGTACACTCATTTTATTTTAAAAAAGAAATACCAACGCTAAACAAAAATTTTAAGTGAACTTTCAGAGGATAACGATTTGCCAAAAATCAGTAGAAGCAAAATATGGGCCGTCTTACGAGAGTTGAATTTTTGCTGGGAAAAGCAGAACAGGAAGTCAGTTCTTATCGATAAAGATGAAATTATTTGTTGGCGAAGATCCTACTTAAGATCAATTAGAAAATTCCGTGACGAAGGGAGGAATATTTATTATCTAGACGAAACTTGGGTCAACGAGGGATATATTGTAACAAAAGTATGGCAAGATAAAAATGTAAAAGTTTTCAAGCATTTTTGGATGGACTTTCAACAGGGTTCAAGGCACCTTCAGGTAAAGGGTGAAGATTAATAGTGACACATATAGGTAGTGCCAGTGGTTTTGTAGATGGCGGTTTACTTTTATTTGAATCTAAAAATACAGGTGACTCTCACGAAGACATGAACGCAGATGTTTTCGAAGAGTATTTTACGCAGATGTTGGATCTTATTCCTCCGGGGTCTGTAATTGTCATGGATAATGCCAGTTACCATTCAAGGCAGACCGAGCGGACGCCTACGACTGCTTGGAGGAAAGCCGATATAATTCAATGGTTATCCGGAAAAAACATTTCTTTTGAAACAAATATGGTGAAAAAGGAACTTTTGACACTTGTCAATCTTAATAAAGATCAGAGAAAATATGTTATCGATGAAATGGCAACAAATCGCCAAATAACGGTACTACGGTTACCACCTTATCACTGTGAACTTAACCCAATCGAATTAGTCTGGGCGCAGGTAAAAGGAGATGTAGCGCGAAATAATACGACGTTTAAATTAAGTGACGTGAAAATTTTGTTAAAAAATTCCTTGGAACGAGTAACTGCAGATAACTGGCAAAGATGTATACATCATGTACAAAAATAAGAGTAGAAAATGTGGGAACTCGATAATTTAATTGACGTTACTGTGGAACCTATCGTTATCAATCTAGGAGACGAAGATAATTCATCAGAATATTCAGAGGATGAATTTTAATATACCTACTTTTTTATTTTCTTTATTGTACATTTATACAACACTACATTTACTCACCATAATTTGAATTTTCAACATACATATATTTTTGTGTGGAATAAAAGTCTATTCATTAAATTTAAATAAATATTTTGATAATAATATTGAATAATTTTATTTGAATTACTAAAAACTCTCTTAACCCGGTTATGATGCTTAAAGTAGCCTCATGTTTTGAAATGCTGTTTTTATATTGTTTACTTATAAGAGAAATGGACCGAGAAATTGAAGCGGCATAGACAAAGACGGATTGTCGGGGATTAAATTTTAGCTACCTGCTACAATTTAGTACAGTCCGATCACACAAAGTTTTTTTAAAAGTACACCTCATCTATACGGAAAATACATAATATAAAAATATTGAATATAAGCACCAGTACTACATTTATTTACGATTTGCATACATAATATCTTTTATTACTCTCTTTCATTTCTAAACAGACATTTGGTTTACATTTGTTAAAAATATCACTGTTAAATACATTAAATTTGGCTACACCGCCCGCCGCACGTGAACGGAGAAAAGATCGAAGAGCAAAAAAACGCCGCAACACGCAAAACATTTAAACATGCAAATCGGCTGCATATCACTCGGCCGAGCACGTGACTCGTTTCTCCTTGGACTCTAATAAAATTCTATTTGGCATTTTTATCCCAGGCACGTCAGATCCAATCGCTGACGATAATTAATTGAAGTGGAAGACGGAAACGTATTACTTAAATGGAAAGAAACGAAGAAAATGTAAACAAGGGTATTCCATTATTACTTTGACGAAGAGCGATGGAAAGGGGGAGTAAACCCCAAATATAAAAAATCAAATCAAATTTTACAATCGTTCCTCTAGATTGCGGAATATATCAAGGATTTATTATACAAAATAATCCGTAATCGGTCGATAAACGTTCGCTAAATAATAGGTTTGTTTCTCATTTTATTTAAACATTTTCTTTTAATTTGCATAAACGTTCAAACAGCTAGTTCTTCCGGTGACCATTTTTATAGCATCTGTAAAAATAAATTAACAGTGAAAATGGATCAGCATCTTATAAAATGTAGGTCTAAGGTGAGAGACAGGTATTAGTTGTCATTTTTGTATGGAATTTTTAATTTAACCATGCAAAAACGGCTTTCATATTTTAAAAGTTAAAAAAAACCATGAAGTCCCTATGACATTTTTTGAAAACACAATATTAATGAAGTTATGTAACCTCAAAGTTATGTTTTCCAGTTAATATTTTAACCGAAAAGTTTTTGCTCACTCACACATTTTTAGTTATTATTCATAACAAACTACATCATTTTGAAAAGTACTTAACTTTGCTTTTGTTTTTTTTTTTAAATAAATCACTTTGAAGTTTTAAAAAAGCTATAATAAGGGCCTTCCATTTTTAGCGACCATGTTTTCCGTTTAAACTCCAACACCCTTTGAGTTTTTTAATTGTAGCTCGAAAACAAAGCAAAATTTCGCTATAGTTCATAGGAAAAATTATTTAGAGAATTGAATTTCCCATCGAAATAGCTTTTTAAAAAATTTAAAAGAAAAATGTTATGCAAAAAATTGTTAATAAACAATTTAAAAAAGCAAAAAATTAGATTTTTTGATTTTTTTTTAACTTTTTTGACTCTAATTTATGTTAAAAACGACAAAAATCTAAAAAATATTTAAGTTTGACAGGTTATAACTCGGTCAATATTAGTCCAAAAACTTTTGAAAACGCATCATTTTGAAGGGAATCTCATCTAGTTTTTTTGTACAGCAATTTTCTTTGTCAACTTCTAAAAAAAAAAAAAAAATTTGTCAAAAAAGTAAAAGAAATCAAAAAATCTTATTTTTTACTTTAAAATTGTTTATCATCGATTTTTTGCATAAAATTTTTCTTTTAATAAGCCATTTCCATGGGAAATTCAATTCTCTACATCATTTTTCCTATGAACTATACGGAAATTTTGCTTCGTTTTCGTGCTATATTTAAAAAACTGTAAAAGTGCATTTTCACCCTTATCTTCAATTTCAACCCTCTGATTTAATAGCACTCCGCGGTTTTTCATTTTTAATTACCCTTCGGACAAGTCATGTGATGAAAATCCTTCCTTAAAATTTTCCTTTTAATGTTTTTAAATAAGCCGTTTCGATAGGAAATTCAACTCTAAATAATTTTTCTACTCCTATGAACTACAGCAAAATTTTGCTTCGTTTTTTGCTCTAATTTAATAGCACTCCGTGGTTTTTTCATCTAAAATGACCATTTGAGCGATTCATGCAATCAAATGCAAAAAAACTGTTTTTTTAATATAAGCAGTAGTTTAACGATACACCTATCAATTTGATACATTAGAAGATTCGAAGTGTATGGTTAGTATACATATTTGCGTTGGCGACTAGCCGTTACTATGTATTGGCCCTTGGTACCGCCAACTTAGTAACGTAATAAAATTACTAATATAAAATGTAACGAAAGTTCCTAATTCTGAACCTTCCAGGAAAGACGTCTTCACTCGCCCACTTTAAAGTTATTTTGAGAAATCCCATGAAACGGGACAAAAAGAAAGCAATTATGCTGTTTACTGACTTTGGTTACAAAGACAAATATTTAATAGGAGAATCAATTTACCGACAGGTAAATTGATTCTCTTGTTATTAAGTGTACCGCTCACAGTAATAAACGTTTTCGGAGCTCCGAAAATGTACGGCCCAATTTTCGTAATTAAGAGAACGTTTTGGAGATGAACGCGTAAGCAGAAAATATGAAATATAGCACCTATTTATCGTCAAGTAATATCCCGATCCCAATTTATCTTTTGGACGTTTGGGACCGAGACTGGAATAATTTTAATAATCCCGAGATGGATGGAGCAATAAAGCCGCTTTAACCTATACAGGGCGTATTGGATATCATTAGCAGGAATACTACTCGTAGAAGTAAAATATTTATAACTTCCTTCATACTTTTTGGGGCCAATTTATGAACAACCCCATCAGTGATTTTTCTATCATTTATATCTAAATCCAATCGTTTTCATTCCAAACATTTCTGTTACGACACCTCGACTAACAATTACCCGTATTCATTCTTGATATACAATGTACATACATACATACTTAATTCAGTAATTATTTCCACCACAAGGAATTTTCGTACCAGGCGTACCAACTGATGATGAATGGTAAAGCAAACCGAGTACCGAGCTTACCAGACCATGAACATTTTTTTAGCTCGGATCTATTAACATTTGTTTACATAAGCGCCTGCAAAATTCCTTAACGCTTTTGTTTTTTTTTTTATTATTAATTGTAGATTTCCTTCCACCTACCGAGACAAAAAAAAGAAAACATTCAAGTTTTTATCATTAAAACGTCTATTTGATGTATACTTAAACATTCGGCTCTAGTTGATAAATATTTTCGTGCCTGGTATTTACAATTGAAAATCTGGGAAAATATTTGTTTTTAAATTTCGACGGCTCGTACCGACAATATACATAAACGCCAAGGTCTGCACAACCTCAATTCGCGGATATTTTTTGAAACATTTTCGGGTAGGTATAAATTCGCACGGTTCACATTAATTGTTGAAACAATGGCCAGTGACCTTCGACGGGAATTTGCAGATTAGGTTAATTTGCTGCCAAGTCGACAAGGTACAGCGAAATACCTGTCGAGTTATTTTTAACGCAAATGTCACTTATCGAGCGTATGCACAAGTGATTGCACACATTTCCACGAAAAGTTTAATGAGCCTTCAAAAGTAAAACGTTCAGTTTTTAACAAATGAATCTACTTTAAGAGAAATCCAGAAGGCTGGAACAACTAAGTAGGTAACAAAAAAGCATCCAATTTTAAGTGCAAACAACAAAAAAAAATAGCAAAATCAAATGTGTGCGCACTGAATTGGATATTATAATATATTAACATACAGGGTGTTCCCTTAAAGTCGGCGAGGTACGATATTACGGAAAGTATACGCCCTAGAGCTTCGAGAAAAAAATTTGGTTGAATAAATCGACCAAGAGAAATCGCTGGAAATAGTTTTCAAGTTCGTAGCTCGGTCGCTAGGGGGCGCAATCTACATACCAAAACATAAGAGCTGAATTTTTCTCAGAAATGTTTCCATATCCAGATAAATGACATTACGCATTCACCACGAAATAAAGCATAAAAATACCTTTCTAACGAGGTATAACACTATGGGCTTTTGATGAGCCAATCCTTAAAAAAATGCATTTTTCTGATCAGACATTAGGGGCTTCCCCTACCCTTTCTGTCCAGAGATAGAACAAAATGTTAATAACAAAAGTTATGAGCAATGAATCCGGCTATCCAGATTTGTACTATTTGTTATACCTGAATAGGAAACATTTCTGAGAAAAATTCGACTCTATGTTTTGGTATACAGTATGCGCCTAAAGTGTGGAGTAAATTCAGTAAAAACGAAACAAATTTTTATTGGGAAAAATCCTAGAACAGGTCGATCTTTAATTTAAAAAATACATATTTAAGCATAAAAGGTGATTTTCAACAGTCATTTGTCGAGTAATGACGTCATCGACATTTTTTTTAAATAGCAACCCCCTATTTGTTTTCTTGATTCTGAAAAATCGTTTCATTGTCGATCCGACAGTATTAAAATAGTGCCATCTTACATAGGAAAGTTTTCGAGTAAATGACGATTGAATGTTAGAAAACCCAAATCAATTAAAATAAAGCAAAAACGAAACGTTATCAAATTTAGTTTTTCGAAATGCCTGAAGTTTTTTATGGATCACGTAGGTGTAAATCTTTACAAAGTGTCACTGTCATACCGACTTTCTAAGATTGTAAGCGATATAAAAATTATTGTTGAATTTAAAGTATTATGGCACATTTAACTGTCACACAAAGAATTGAAATTTTAATTCTTATCGGATGCGGGGATAAGACTAGAACGCAGCAGGAAGTTTGCGATTTATTTAATGAAAAACATCCAGATCGCCGTATCAGCCAATCAACAGTCAGTAAGATAGAATCAAAATTTAGAGAAACTGGCAATGTTCTAGATATTCCAAAACCTGGATATCCAAGCGTTAGTGAAGATCACAAACAGAACATTTTGATAAGTATGGTAGATAATCCTCATAATACTTCACGATTGGTTGCATTAAACAATGAAATTAGTCAGACCACAGTGCTACGTATCCTGAGGCAGGCAAAATATCATTCCTACAAAATTCAACTAGTGCAGGGACTCAATGAAGCCGATCCCAGCCGCCGCTTACACTTTTGTGAAATTATGATGGATTTATGTCAAGTAAATAGAGATTTACACCGGCAAATTTTGTCTCATTGGTACAGTGAACCGTCAAACTTGCAGGTACTGGAGTCGGAAAAATTCTCATTGAATGGCAGAGACACATACTCAACACCCACAGAAATTAAATGTGTGGGCTGGAATAGTTGACAACAGAATAGTAGAGCCTTTCTTCTTTGAAGGAACTCTTACAGGAGAAAGATTTTTAGAATTTTTACAAAATGACCATGTTCCAGCGCTTGCAGTAATTTTTCCTAACGATAATGACCCTGATATTATGCTATGCGCGGTTCGAGATTTTCTGGACAATTGTTTTCCTAGGAGGTGGATCGGCAGACGAGGACCGATAGAATGGCCCGCGAGATCCCCAAACCTTACACCCCTAGACTATTTCTTATGGGGCTACTTAAAGTCCAAAGTGTACGTTAATAGACCGCATAATTTAGAAGAACTCCAAAATTGTATTATAGATGAAATTCACAGAGTTACCCCAGAAATAATTCATAATGTGCAAGAAGAATTTCTACACAGACTTCCGTATTGTCAAGAAGTCGGTGGGTGGCAATTCGAACACTTAATTTAGGTAGAAATCTTAACGAATTGTATTTCCTTGACATTCCTTGACAATTATTTTTTTAATGAATAAAATTTACGTTTTCTAACATTCAATCGTCATTTACTCGAAAACCTTCCTATGTAAGATGGCAACATTTTAATACTGTCAGATCGACAATGAAACGATCTTTCAGAATCAAGAAAAAAAATAGGGGGTTGCTATTTAAAAAAATGTCGATGACGTCATTACTCGAAAACAAATGACGGTTGAAAATCGCCTTTTATGGTAAAATATGTATTTTTTAAATTAAAACTCGACCTGTTCGAGGATTTTTCCCAAAAAAATATTCGTTTCGTTTTTACTGAATTTATTCCATACTTTAGGCGCGTACTGTATAGATTGCGCCCCCTAGCGGCCGAGCTACGAACTTGAAAATTATTTCCAGTGATTTCTCTTGATCGATGTATTGCACCAAATTTTTTCCCGAAGCTCTAGGGCCCATACTGTACATTTAGTGTGTAATAGTTGTAAAAAATGTAAAGTTGTTCCAACTATACAGGGTCGGAAAGTCCCCATGGTTCATCGGCCGTTACGTGAGAGCGATAAAGTAAGTCATAGAAATCGGTGCGATAGAGAAAGATGGCCATAATGAAGGCGTCTAATAGTCACCGCCCATTTCGCCCTTCCACAAATAAGAAGTGTATCTTATTTGTGGAAGGGCGAAATGGGCGGTGACTATTAGACGCCTTCATTATTAGCCATCCTTCTCTATCCCACGGATTTCTATGACTTTCTTTATCGCTCTCACGTAACGGCCGATGAACCATGGGGACTTTCCGACCCTGTATGTTCTCTAATGGTAGGAGCAGATAAATCGATGATTTATTTGTGCCAAGGCATACACAAAGTTGTGGTTTGCTATGCCTAAAAATCTGATGCTTAGAATAAAATAAGAAGTTAGAAAGGTTTAAAAAACTAAAGTACATTTAATTTAATCTTGGGACGTTCTGTAGCTTTTTAAATTTCTGATATAAAAGGCGTATTAGTTGAAGATTATTTATTATCATTACAGATCCACGACTTCATCTTTTATTATAAATTTGTAGATATACCCCTTCATATCCAAGTCCATCAAAAATAGGAATTATGTAGTTGCGCATCATTCGCATTCCGTAGATAACGTCGCCGTCGTCGTCGGTTCCACTACTTCTCAGAAAACGGTGAATTAATCACACAACTATTGATTCACGTAAACTTGGCACCGTCCGGGCAAAGTACCCAACTACATAGTCGAAAGGTCAATTTGACGAGAAACACGACATGTTTTTTTGAGTACAATTCCGCTTACTGTTATACTTTGGAGACATAAAAAAAATGAAACCATCTAGAAAACCCACATTTCCGCGTAGTAATAGGGATCAACGCTCCCAAAATATTAGTAGGTTTTTCAAGAGCTTTGACCCTTCGCCACATATATTACTACGGACAAAGTTAGAAAAAAAAACGAGTTTATGGCAAAGCATCGTTGAATAATTGTAAAAAACTGTTTTGTTGGCACACAGACTGAATCTGAACAGAGAATTTCAATTGGTTTTAGATAGAAATAGTACAAACTTTTGTCAATAATTTTAACTAATTTTAGGTAAAAAAAATATGGTAATATGGCATACATTTCAAAAGTTTGTCAGGACTACAAGTGATTTCAACATTTAAAAAAGTGAGAAAAAACAATGCTCTAAGGAATTTCATTGGGTCGACTTCAATACATTTTAGATGGAACTACGAGTATGATTGATATGAGAAATTCCAAAAATTTCTTTGAAACCATTATCGATTTATTTTACATAGCAATAGTCGAAATTGCAGACATATCAAAAGCTTTGTCAATTTATTTTAGATCAAAACAACACATTTCAAACATTTCTTTGGGAATAACTGTCGATTTCAACTTATTTTAAACGCAAATATGATTCATTTTAGAAATTTCTTTGGAATTAGTAGTAATTTGCAAGACTGCAAACATTTCAAAAATTTTATCAATATTACAATTGATTTCAACTTATTTTAGATTTAGTTTCAAAAATGCCATTGGGAATGCTGTCAACTTCAATTTATTTAGACGTAAATATGATTGAGTTTAGAACTCTCAACAATTTCTTTGAGTTTTAAAACCAAATTAGACAAGATTGTATATTTCAAAGGACTTGTGAATATTGCAAGTTATTTCAATTTATTTTAGATCAAAAAACATAATTTCATCGGGAATAACAAACTGTCAATTTCAACTTATTTTAGACGCAAATACTTTAGAAATTTCAATAGTTTCTTTGAAATTACTACCAATTTGCATGATTGAAGACATTTCAAAACTTTTAACAATATTACAAGTGATTTCAACCTATTTTAGATTTAAAAAGGCATTATTTAAGCAATTTCTAAAATGTCATTGGGAATACTGTCGACTTCAATTTATTTTAGATGAAAATATGATTAATTTTAGAAGTTTCAGCAATTTCCTTGAATGTAGTACGGATTTCAATTTATTTCAGATTGGAATTGGACAAGATTGTACATTTCAAGAGACTTGTGAATATTGATTTTAACTTATTTTACATATAAAATAAAAGTGTTGTAAGTAATTTGAAAGTTTTCATCGGGAATTAGAGAAAAATATGAATAATGTTAGAGATTTTATAAGTTTCGTTGAAATTACCGACTTCCGCATATTTTAGAGGGGAATATGACATCACTAATGGTATAATTTTAAGAGATTTCAAAAAATTTCATTGAGATTACCATTGATTACAATTTCTTATACAAAGAACTTATTTTATACAGGAATAGGTGAGGAAATAGATATGATTTCACAAATTTCGACTTACTTCACAGAAATTTTACATGTTCCAAAGATTTCAAGATATTTCAAAGTTTCTTTACAGACATTACTCTAGATCTACCACGTAAATACCTCTGGAATCTCACTTTTACATCTCCGCATTATCTTTTCACTGTCAAAATACGTAAAATCACCCATAATTCCCCGACCCATCGACCTGATTAAAACTGACCACAAGCGAAACCGGTACTGACCTGAAATCGAGGCTGAGGTTTCTCTGGTGGTTGCTCAGCCTGGCCTTGACGTTGAGCGGCGTCGTCTGGGGCCTGCCGTGCACCGAGGGCACGCTGTCCCTGCACCCCACCAGCTTCTGACGCTTCAGTGCCCCGGCGGGTTGCTGCACCAGCCCCGTGGACGCGGCTCCGCTCATCTTCAGACACCTAAGCCTAGCTCTTCATCTTACTAGGGAAATTTTGGGGGCTTCGGGGCGATACTGGGGGATTCCGGTGCTGATCTGTCGAAGGGGGATTCTCGTTTTAGCATTAAAAAGGTGAAATTGGGGTCGTGGCGAGTTTCTAAGCTTTTGACAAGGGTGCGTTTTGTTTTGACGTCGGACGATTTGACGGATTCAAAACGCTGGTATCTGTCAAGATCAAAGTCTATTTAAACCGGTTTTGGGTTTACCAATTTTCTTAACCGATAAATTGTTCGGTATGTCGTCACATTTCGTTATACAGGGCGATTCGCAAATTGTGACCAAAAATGAAACCTCGTATTTTTTTGTGAATTTTAATTATTTCCTATAAAGTTTTTATCTAGGACGCTTCGTTAAAAAGATACAGGGTGTTAAACTTAAAAAAATATTTTTAATTTTTTTAAATAATTTAAACACTAAGTAGTAGTGAAATAATTTGAAATTGGGCACATGAAAATTAGGCTTTTTTTCGAAAAACATAAGAGTAGTAATTTGTAGAAAATTGAAAGACAAATCCGAAAATATCATGGTCCTAGATAAAAACTCTCCCATTAAATTTCACCAAAGAATTCGAGGCTTCATTTTTGGTCACCATTCGTGAAGCACCCTGTATTTGTGGCACTTTATTATATTTTACAGCAAAATTAACAATTTATTAGTCAAATTGAAAGTTAACTTTTAGAATAAAAAACCAAAACAATAATATTATTATTAACAACTTATATAGAATATTTCTCATAACGTCATAAGTAGATACGATATACAACAAATAATTTCGAATTACGTTGCTTTTTTAGAAGTTTCAAGTTCTTGGAAGTATTAAAGAACCTCTGTTTCAGGAAAAAAATTAACTTCATTAAAAAAAATGTTGTAAATTAGTGTTTTTTTATTATATTTGATATTTAAAAATTAGTGAAATAAAACCTTATTCCAAAAGGATCAATCAAGGGTTATTTTTATAAAAATTATTTAGTCTAACCAAAAAATCGCACAATAAAAAAACAGACAAATAACAAAATATATATAAAAAAAATAAATTGGTATCGCGCACTTTAAAAAGTTGTTGTCCATTGAATATTTGAGTTTATAATATGTTTGCATTGCAATATTTTTTATTTTGGTTGATGAAATATGAAAATTTTATAATTACATTGGTGTATAAGTATACTTTTGTGTGCTATATTTTCCATAGCAAAAAACCTTTTGCTTTTCATACTGTATTGAAAACTATTTAATATTAAGTATGTAAAGGAACAGAGGATGGAATTATCATTGAAAATGAAATCAGAATTATCAAAATTTGCTTCAATGCCCAACGATGTCTAAATAAATAATTAATTTCAATTTTGAAGTTATTCATTACTAACTGTTTACTGGTTATTTGGGATATAATCCAATGCTAGATGTGTATACCTAGATTTTTGGTATCGAAGAACATTGTTGACTTCATATGAAAAGATTTAAAAAAAAATAAATGATAAAAATACAATAAAAAATCAAAATAATATATTAAAAATTAAATATTTGACTAAACAATTTGTGAAATGTGGTGTTTTTGTGAAAAAATAGTTTTCTCGTCTATTTCGGAAATAGATGGTTACTACTGAGAATTTAAGTTTACAGTAAATTTTTTTGAGAAAAAACCAGTAACTATGCTGAAGAAAATTATGTATTGTCATTCTGCAGATTTAGAATGAGTGGAATATAATTTAACATTTTCACTATAACAAATGTTCAGTTCAGTATAATCTTCCTCAATATTGTGTCATTTTATCATGTAGATATTAGGAAATTTTGTAAAATTTCCAAAAAATTTATTATGTTTCGGAAAATTTGTACTTCACTTTCAAAAATAATTTTTATACGGGGTGTTTCAGTTCGGGTATCTGTTGACATTTAGGTACACATGTGCATAATTTAATGTAAAATTTATATAATAATATAATTTATATAAGGCAATTCTGAATCTAAATTTTACCGAATTCAGTAAAAAGGCACTTTACCAACATTTTACTGAAAAATTACCTATTTTTTTTTTGTCAGACTACTTCTGTCGTAAAACTTGGTATAAGTAGTCTTTCCGAAGTCAGTTGATCATGTATAAAAACGCATAGCAATAAAATTTAATGAGTTTCATAGGCGTCCCTAAAAAAATTTTCTGCTAAAGGTAAAAAATTATAGTAATTTGTATATAATGTGCAGAAAATTTCAATTATAATCTGTTCATTTGACCAACAACATATTTGAATTATTTATGTCCTCAAACAATTTTATTATATTGGTGGTAAACGTTTTGTTCCGTTTCAAAAGGTCTCCAAAATGCCATGTTGTAGTAAACTATACTCGAAACCATATTAGTAAACAAAATATCCCTCTTATTTCTCCCTTTCGCAATTGTAAAATGAATGATTAATAGAAAGTGCCTATAATAAATTAAAATTACCCGAATCACACGCATTGCTGCACTGCACTGTTAGGTCATTTGTTGACAACTGAATTTATGGCCAAGTCGCCCAGTGCGGCTGTGTTTGTACCGCGTTTGCCCGCGAGCTCATTCTTCAACTGGGCGACCAGACCTGTATATGGGTATGGCTAAATAAATATGGGAACAAGTTTTTCAGAAATTTCAATACCGAGTTGCTGCATCAGCGATCGAACTTGGTACATACTGCCAACCCCATGGTTCTTCAATTGAGATCGGAAAGACTTATACACTTAAATTTGACAAATAAATTTACCAACTTATTGCAACATGAGAAAGTTGCCGCAAATATACCAAAATTTGACAATTCCTAGAATAACTTATTTTGTAAATTTGACTTGTTTTTTTTTTATTTTTTTGTGACATCTGAAATCATCGGATTTATTTTAAGGCGCGAATTTTTTTTACTAGGTACTTTTATCACTGTGACAGTGGCTTGGAAATACTTTTTAGTAGAATATGTAGGCAAGTACTTGCCAATGCAGTTAAGTTCATATATTAAAAACATGATATATGTGGCCACTAAATAAAATCACTGTTAAACAATGGTTTGGCCACTTTCCAGACATAATGGGAAAATGGGGGCAATAAAAATGTAACATAAAAATCAATATTAAGATTACAGACATAAAATATCGTAATAATTTTGGTATAATAGCTATTTCTCACGTTTAGATTTACGCACAAACTCACTTGCAACGTGACCTGGTTAGTAAAAAACAAATGAAGTTCAAACAATACTAAATTTTTCTGAACAAAATGTAGGTACTTACTCAATTTTTATTTTTTTACTCTTAAATCTAATAACATGATGTTACTTTATTTTTAATTCTTAAATACCAATTATGCAAAGAAAAGTACTTAAATAGTTTATACGAAAGTACAAAACTGGTTTTTTTCTATATTAACTTAGGCAAATATCGAGAATGAAAATACACGAAAAAAGCAAATAGTTTAAAACAAAACACACCACTTGAATAAATAAGTAAGGTCGAGTAGGGCCTCGATCGTCACGATAACAAATTTGTAAGCAATCCAGGGTTGCCAAATCGAAAGATTAATACCTAAAACTTTGTACGGAGTTTGTACTAGTATAATACATTACAGTTTTCAATAAATATAATAATACAAATGCAAGGCAATCACATATTTAATAATTCAATTATTGATTAAAATCGATAAGGTCAAACGTAACCATAACAAAGGTGTTTGGTTTGCATCAACACGATGTTTTTGTAAACGGCATATCTTATCTTCCAATTAAGACGATTCAATATGACTAAAAGTTAAAAAAACTGAGTAAATTTTTAGGAAGATTAAATCAAACAGTCCTCACACAAAGTCGAGATTAATTTACTTAAATATGTTATCTTTCCCAGAGATAAAATGGCAGTAAAAGCGCAAAAAACAACAATAGGTGATACCAAAAACCAGCTCGTAGGTAATAAAAGAATTAGGACATGAGGTAATATATGAACAAAATTCGGACGACTAATGCAATGACGCCAATGATGTTTTTTTGTGGATAAATATTTTCGACTTAGGGTCAAATACCTCCAAGTCGATGTTATTTTCATATGAACTCTTGAGGACGTGCAACATTTGTTTGGGTAATTGACGAGTAGCAGTAATATTTGTTGTGCTGTTTTATTGCATACTTCACAAACGTTTCGAAATGTTGATATAATCACGATATAGATGGAAACTTTTGTTTAATGTGCAATAATACGCACCGCCTTAATCTAAAAATTCCAAGGGTTTGATTAAGTTGGGGAAAACTTGTAATTTGACACATTCAAAGCGATCATGGAACTCTCAATTGTTTTTTGCGGTTTAAATCGCTTGCAGTTCATAGAAACAAGCTATGTAAGATTTATTAATGCAAAACAGAATTCAACACAAGTTCTAAACCCTGTTTATTACAGCTTTCAATGGCAAAACCTCAAATTAATGCAAATTAAATGCTATTTCATGGCGAAGTTGGGGACCAACCTTTGCCAATAATTAAATACCTGCTTTTCATGACGCCATTCTAGTTTCATCTCAATATTTTATTACCAAACGTTCAAAGAGCCTTAATTTATTTGCAGTTGGGTGCAATACAGAAAATCCAGGTTGTCACGCTTAATTAAATCTAGTTTTTAATGCAACTCATCTTGAACCATCTTTATTACCGAAGTATTTTAAAAATAAATAGGGGGCTATGTATGCCAATATAAAAATTATCTTGGATTAAGTTTAGATAAAATTTTAAGCCAGGGATTAACACATTTTGATGCGTACAGTTTTGAGTTTATTAATACCTCGACACTTGAGCAAAAATAGAAAACAAAAGGCTTTTTAACAAATTAATAGACTTATCTAATGGGTTTTTAGCTATAAAGGTTTATAAAAATAAAGTTTCGTTACATACCGTTGTCACTTTTTTTACTTTATCTGAGCTTTCAATATAATTTAAATGCGAACGCAACATTTACAGGTCAGCATTAATATCATAGAAATATTTATTATTAATCTCAATTGCATATTATTTTAGTTATTTAAGTTTACATCTATGTACAATCGAAAACTGCCCTAAACCAGTTCCACAGACTCTCACATATCTTTTCAACTTCCCAGTAACACTCTTAAATCAACAACCTTACATAACGTTACAAAAATGTGACCTTTTTTTACTTCAATGATTAGGTGGACCTCTTAAATTTACCAATTCCAAACCGGTATAGCAATGTCTGACTGCCAATGGTATGTATCAAGGATACAATAATTATAAAGATAAAATATTGAGAACAGATAACAAAACATTATCGTTAATGGCAAGCAATAAAACTAAGTCATATTACTGAATATTGCTAAGGTCTAAGGCAATTTAAACTTTGATTAATTGTGTCTCAAGACCAGAAAATTTGATAATTTCACTGTTTAGTAAACAGTAATTGTCAACAACATTATCACTCCGATGAGTCAAATGAAAAAAAAAAAAAAACAGTTCTGAACATGGAATTTCCCTGAAGAAACAGATATTCGTGAAACAAATATCTATGTACAGTAAATAGATTTTCGCATTTTTACCGTCTAAAACTTTGTGTTTATACTTTAAAAACTGCATATTACCTATCTACTTATTCTCAATATGTATCTAGTTTTGGTTTAACATATGGGATTTGGTTACTACTTATAATAAACCTCAGAATGAAATGACCTTATTGATTATTAATTTATATATTTTATTTATAACTTCCAGCCTTGGTTTTTAAATGACAAGCAATCAGTTAAACTGAGATGTATCGCAATGATCTCGACACAAAAAATAAGATCAAAGAAGCTACAATGCCGTACGTTTTAAATTGTTTAACGACTGTCACCGCTTGACAGGAAGCCAAAATTGAGATAAAAGTGTAGCTCTTTCACTCTTTAAATGGCAAAAAGCAGGACTTCGCAAGATATTAGCAATTTGCAATCTGTCAACAAGTGAGGAAACGTAACCACACGCCGTTTTGAAAGGGTGTGCCGAATCGGCACTCACAGAAGCCCGACATCAACGGCAAAAAGACTAGAAACCGTCATATAATCGTTAGAAACTCGCCTCGGCAGCGGTATTTAGGTTTAGAGAGGAATGCATATGTGAATATAGTTACTTTCTAGTCCTATGCGGACAAATTCCAGGGACGCAAGATCCAAGCTGTCAAATACACATCTCACGGGCTTAGAAAACTTCACTTTACACCGCTTGCTCCGTACAGGTATGCACAAAACACAAAAATTCACTCCTGTTTCGAACACAACACAACAAACTCGTTATGGAATTTTTTCTTATCGTAAACAGTACACATACACAAGCAAACGACGAAACACAAACTGCGAGTGCCACGACTAGGGCGCCACCGCCATTATTGCGTAGAGAGAAGGGGAACGATTGTTGTGAGCCGATAGGGACCGAACGAATGAATCGGACCGGTGGACCAGACAAACCTTAAACGTGAATGATTTCGTGACTCGACTTGTATTGGAATTGGGGAGCATCGAGAGCTCAGAAAGCCTTTGAGCCGAGTTGTATTTTAATTAATGAAGTTCTGATAAGTGGTATTTAGGAATTAATAAATAATTCATCTAATAAAAAAGCGGTTCCTGCGTCTCATGGAGGTGCAGTGATTAGTAGGGCCACTCGCGTTGAGCGCAGCTGCATTTTGACTATCTGAATAGTGGGCATTCTTTTATTCCTTGTCGGATAAAAGTTGTACTGCTTATTTAATTATAATTATAATGATGGCAGAATTGAATGAGATTTTGTGTATTAGGTTATATTCATATCAAGACACATTTATTTTTATCCTTTTTCCGGTTCTTGAAATAGGTATGTTTTCAATGCTTGTTTTTGTTGTAAGTGCCACTAATAGGACTATTTTCGTATTTTACACATTGTTACAAATTGAAGCGGAAGAAAACGGCATGGTAATGGTTTATCTTACGCCTGAAGACTTGATTCTATCCTATCCTAAACCTATCTAAAAAGGTACCTATTTATCTGTTACATACCTACGTAAGAACGTAAGTACATTTTTCAGACTATTAGACAAGCACTTGCCTATCTACATACTTAGGTATTTGCGTATTGTTCTTCCTATGACACTACTAAAATTAAATACCTACTTTAGATTTTATTTGGTTAAAACTGAGTTTAAACTAAATCGAAGAATATAAACACCCAAAATATACACTTTTAGGTCGGCTATTTGGCACATCATATCCGTTTATTACTATACCTACCTGCGAGAACAAGCTTTGTTAAAGGCATCAGTTCTCAGAATAAAAGCTCAAGTTTGTTTACCGGAAAAAATAAATATATGACTGAGCTTCAGGCTTCATAAACGAATTTATATTTTGGCAGCGTGGTAGCAATAAATAAATATGAGCAAAGCATTTTTTTTATCACGACTGTCAGACACGAGAATAGATCGTGAGGTCTATCCACCACGATTAAGATGAATGCTTTTTATATGTGACGTGATGCTCACAAGGACGAAAGATATCCTTTATTATCCAATATAGATTATGTTGTAAATTCCACAAAAATTATCACGGATGGACTTTCCTCTATCAGTAAAGTTCCTTGTCAATGAAGTATAAAAGTGTAACTTGTCTAGGTTATATCATGATAACTGAAGCATTAATAAATCTTAGATGCTTAGCTACATATTTGGAAGTACCTAGGTAACTTTGTGCATCTGGTCATAGGTACACATAGAATAAGAACTGGATAGATATCTAATAAGCAAGTGCTACAGTAATCGGCAATGGGTACAGCTGAGTACAGCAGTTGCCGAACATCCCAGGATGCTTTGACCACAGCAGACAAACAACATCCAACTTTTGTTTGTCTTATGGCGCCATACTGCGATTTTGAATTAAGCAGGTTTAATTTTCATTGAGAATGTCAAAGTTTCGCATGAAAATAAGCGAGTTATGCTTATTGGTTAATTAGTTTGAAGAATACCTATCTGGATTTGTTCTTTGAACTTTGACACTGTTAATGAACATTATTAGTTGTTTGAAAAAGTAGGGTCAGAATTATATTCTAAGAGGGTTTAATTTAAAATGAGCTCGGAAAGTGAAGTATTGGAAGCAGCACAAAGTGCTGTTTCACAATTAACCACCAAAGAATCGTAGAGACAGTACGTTATTGCCTACAACGAATTCAAATGAAGAAAATTTAAAAAGTGTCCGATATTCCATGTTAAAAAGTATACAGATTGCCAAAAAAAATGTAAATATCAGAAAATTTCCAAAACCAATACCATATTTGAAAAACAAATCAGTTGGATGCCGCTCGAAAAAGTCCAGAATTCTAACGAAAAGGAAAATTGAACGATTTTTACAAGAAACACCTTACAATAGATTTCTGCTAGAAAGGGTAATTTAAATTAATATAAATCCATCGAATTGGTGTTTGTGGAGCATTTGAAAATGGATGGGTATTTTGATTTAAACGGAAAATGTACAGTAAGCATGTTTGATTTGTTTCACAAAACGACTTGGAACTTTACCGATTAAGAAAAAATTCAAGTAGGTGGGTGGCTATGGTACATAAATAAAATATGTACTCACTGTGTTTGTATTTTAGGATGCACTTCATTCACTAGGAATTAAATGAATACACACATACGCAGACAGAATTCATTATCTCTCGCACTTCCTCTTGTATCTTTTCTACTTCCGTTACTCTTGACCCTTTAGATTAAAACTGTACTCTACCGTCCACTGTAGAGGTACAATCTACTGTGGATTGTGGACAGAAAATAAACGCAGTTAGAAATTTATGCGAATCACATAACGGGGATGATTAAACATACCTAACAAGTACCTAAACGAATTGAAAATATTTTACTTGTGGTTAAATGGTTGAAAAGAGATATTAATATACGGAATTTGTCAATAAAACACAATATTTATTGATCATCAAAACTTATCATGTCTCCTTCAAAATAGGGTCCATTTGAAGCAATACATTTTTTCCAACGAACAACCCGGTCGTTAAAGCACTTTTTAAACGCATGTTCCGGTATGGACTTCAACTCCTTCAGCAATTTTTGTTTTATGGTTTCGATCGAGTCGAAGTGGGAATTTGGGTTTCGGAAAGAGGAAAAAGTCAGCAGGAGCCATATCTGGCGAATACGGTGGCTTCTATGTGATATTCGTGAGTTTTTGGTTAAAAATTCATTCAAAATTATCGCTTTGTGTTATGGTGCAAAATTCAAGAATTGTCCTTCCATAAATCTGGTCTTATTCGGAAAAAAAAAACATTGACTGATATAAGTACTACATTCTAAATCACTCTACTGGCTCATTTACAATTATTTCTTTGGTTCAGTTTGACAGGAGTGAAGTACTTAATAAAATTTTAAATCAGTATAATTTAGTAATGAAGCTTACAGAAGCCGAACGAATCGAAATTTTAATCATGATTGGTTGTGGAGATAAAGAAAGGACTCAGACAAGTTCGTAATTTATTGCTAAATACCCCAATCGATAACCTGTTTCTCAATCAGTAATAAGTAGGATTGCGAAAAGATTCGAGAAACGGCCCATGTTAGAGATCTTCCCAAAAGTGGAAGAAAGTCAATTCCTGAGTCCAAAAATCTTGTCGTAGTACTTGCGTTTCAAGAAAATCCTCATACTAGCTCAAGACAAGTTGCGCTCGATAATAATTTACACCAATCAACTGTTTTTAGAGTGATACTAAAAAAGTGAAATCCGTACAAAGTTCATCTGGTCCAAGAGCTGTTAAAAGATGACTTTGATAGAAGAATCGAATTCTGCGAAACCATTATGGAACAATCGTTAGACAAGCTACTTTTATGCTCAAGGGCCACGTAAACCTCCACACATATCGATATTGAGCAAGTGAAAATCCACATTGGATGGAGGAGTCTAGCACACAATATCCCAAAAAAGATGACTGTATGGGCCGGAATTATAAACAACCAGATTATAGGACCATATCTTTTGAAGAAGACTTAACTGGTCCTAGATATCTAGAATTTCTGCAGGGTTATCTGTTGCCACAACTGAATCAGCTATTTCCAAATAGAAATGATTTGTGGTTCCAGCAAGATGGGGCGCCCCCACACTACACCGTTGATGTAGGAACTTACTTAAATAACGTTTCCCGTGGTAGGTGGATGGGAAGGAGGCCACCAAGGTTTCCAGATCTGACTCCACTAGACTTCTTTTTATGGAGAAGACCAAAGTTTATCAAAGTCGATCAAATAGTCTAGAAGAGTTAAAAGAGCGCATAGGAATGGAGATTACACAAATAGCCCCTGAAGTTCTAGAAAACGTTAGAGAATAATTTACTGCCCGAGTGCCCGACTTTCTCATTGCGACATTGCTGAAGGTTAAGTAAGTACATAATTTTGGTTGACACTGTAGAAATAAATGTTCAAATAATTATACCGTTGGATGGACGATTAGGAGACCTTTCAAATGAGGGGTCTCATGGTCCCTGTTTATACAGTGTCCCACTAAGGTCGGCAAGGTACAATATTAGAGAAAGTATAGGCCCTAGAGCTTCGGGAAAAAAATTTGATGAATAAATCGACCAAGAGAAATCGCTGGAAATAGTTTTCAAATTCATAGCTGGGCCGCTAGGGGGCGCAATCTAGATACCAAAACACAGTGTTGAATTTTTCTCAGAAATGTTTCCTATTCAGGTACATCAAATAGTACAAATATGGATAGCCGGGTCCATTGCGCATAACTTTTGTTATTGACATTTTCTACAATATCACAAGATGGCCTTTCAAAATTTGAAATTAACGTGTTTTAGGATTTTTTTCAAAAGTCGTCTTTTTTTGAAATAATGAATTTATTCCATACATTTGCATCATACTGTATATATGTCTATATTTCACAACGCTGTTCTGACCTCAAAAGCTACACTTTTCTTTAAAAAAATCTCAGAATAAAAGTTCGCTTATTCCGCATTTTTATGCCTAACTTTCCTGGACTATACAGGGTGTTTCAGAAAGACCTCCCGTAAATTCAGGGGGTGATAGTACGACAAAAAATAAGATTGTTTTGTCTTATGAACTATATGTCTATCTCCTCTTGTTTTCGAGATACAGAGCGACAAAATAAAATTTTTTAAATAGAATTTTTACGAAAATTTCCAAACGGTGCGAAATACTTTTGTGAAATTTGGTACTCCGGGGTTTGTAAGGACGCCAAATCCGCTGGTCTAATTATTTTTTGGATATTTCATAGAGGGCGCTAGTTACGCTACATTCCTATTACATTTTAGGTTCTATTTTTTTTAAGGTTAGGTTTTTTACCATTCGGGCTCCAATTTCTAATGTACAATTTTATTTTCTAAAAATAATATACTCTTGTTAGAACTTCCTAATGTGGACGGTTTTCGAGATAAAAGGTTTTTAATTGAACTCTTACAATATTACGGTGTAGAAAAAAAGTGACTTTTCTCAAAGTAGGCTTATGTCAAAACTTACTGATGGATTCCTCATAAACAATGCATACATTCTTAGTAATATTTTAAACTCTAATAAACCTTATATCAAAATTTTAGTGATTGTTAGTGACTGTAGTTAGTAATGACTAATTACAGTCACTAAAATTTTGATATAAAGTTTATTAGAGTTTAAAATATTACTGAGAATATTTGTTAAGTTTTGATATAAGCCTACTTTGAGAAAAGTGACTTATTTTCTTCGTCGTATATTGTAAGAGTTCAATTAAAAGCCTTTTTTCTTGAAAACCGTCCACATTTGGAAGTTCTAACAAGAGTACATTATTTTTAGAAAATAAAATTGTACATTAGAAATTGGAGCCCGAATGGTAAAAAACCTAACCTCAAAAAAATTAGAACTTAAAATGTAATAGGAATGTAGCGTAACTAGCGCCCTCTATGAAATGTCCAAAAAATAATTAGACCAGCGTATTTAGCGTCCTTAAAAACCCTGGAATACCAAATTTCATAAAAATAGTTCGCACCGTTTGGAAATTTTCGTAAAAATTCTATTTAAAAAAAATTATTTTGTCGCTCTGTATCTCGAAAACAAGAGGAGGTAGACATATAGTTCATAAGACAAAACAATCTTATTTTTTGTCGTACTATCACCCCCTGAATTTACGGGAGGTCTTTCTGAAACACACTGTATTTGTTCTACGGTTACCTATAATAGTAAATAATAAATGTTAATACAATAATGTCTCTCAAAGAAAATGAGCTTCTTGTATTGGTAGTGGAATCCAATTTCACAATGCAACTTTTCATTTTAATACACCTAAAATGTACAGTTAATGTTTATTCGTGTAAAATTTTGATATATTTTTCTTTAGCTGACTTGAGAAAAACCATCTTCGAATTAAAACACCCTTAACACCCTCTATCTGAAGAAAACTACTACACTATTTTTCCAAGAAGAACTCACTCTCCAGTTCTTTTTAATTATGAACGGGGCACCATGTAAGAAGACCAAGTTTATTTGACTGATATGTTCAGTCCTAAAATGTTATATCTAAAAATTCATACATGCATACCTATAAAGCAGCGGACTGTCCTGAGCATCTTGGCAATTAAAGTGACATACCCTGTACACATATCTTCTATCTGACCATCGCGAATAAATGAATACGTAAGTAATACATTATTTTAGAACAATGCCTGCGCTATTAGCATTCTGCCCACAGATTTCATTCCAAGCTCATTATAAACATTTAGAAAACGTCACACTTCCACCGAACAGGTTCTTTAATCGTCACTGGCAATTAACTAAATAAAAATCATTTCTACGTACGGTGTTTATAACTTTCACTGTTTCTAAAAATCGTTATTAGCTTTTAATTCATATATACACATCGAGGAATGCGGCCCATCTGTTTATTCAAGCAGCGAAAGAGTGCGAAACATATGGCGGAGGTAGGAATTTATTTTTATAGGCCTCTAAAACTAAATACGAGCGTAATATTTGTGCAATAAAAATTATATAAAATATACTTAGCGGCTATGGTAAGGAAGCCGAAGCGCTAAAAAATTGCCGACTGGGAGGTCACTGTTCCAAAATCGGGTCGATCTGTCGGTTACTATAGTTTATATAACCGCTGTTTGATAACAAACAGTAAATCACAAATTTCCTTGTCACGGGTACGTTTACAATTTTTAAGTTAAAGTCTATTTGCTTAGAAAATGTAAAATGAATACCCAGTGGCGTAGATGCATGTACAGAATGTCCGTAAACAAATGGGTCATACTTTGGGTGACTTTCTTTGGATGGTCAAGACCGAGTAAGGGTAAATATTTACTATACCTGTAGTCTAAAAATATCAAACCCTCTCAAAATTTTGCAACCCCCCTATTTTCAAAGTCGAACACAAATCTCTAATCTTAGGTTTCGAGAAAAAGTTTTTACAAAGTTCTAATATATTTGTATCTATACAGGGTGTATACAGGGTGTTACAAATTACTAGCCAAGCTCTTTAGACTAAAATAATGTGATTTTTCTTATGCAACATTTCATTTCGGATCCCCATTTTAAAAATTAAAATTTAAAAAATAATTTTTATTGATAACTCCACTCCGGTGATTGTAGGGATTTTTATTTGAAATTTGGCACATATTTTGATCTTAAGTCAGTACACTGTTTGTGCAATTTTGGTTTAAAATATCAAAGGGCGAACGGAGGGGAAGGGGGTTGCAGTATCCATGGACCCCATATATTTTTTTTGAGTACGTCTAGGCCAGGGATGCACATACCGCGGCTCGCGGGCCGCATGCGGCCCGCTGTCGATGTTTATGCGGCCCGCCAACGAATTTTAAAAGTATTCTACTCGCCGCGCTCCGGTCCAAGCATATNAAAAACGCTTATAAAGAGTTGCGAATAAATGCATTGAAATGCGCAAGCTTATTTGGATCGACGTATATTTGTGAACAAACGTTTTCAGTGATGAAACTTAACAAAACGAAAAACCGAAACCGTCTGGCAAATGAAAATTTGGAAGCAATTATACGTGTGGCTACAAGTAATGTGGAGCCAAATATAAAAAAACTTGTTAGTTCAATGCAATGTCATGCATCAAAATAATAAAACATGAAATATTACATTGTAATGATTACATAATTATTACAACAAACATTTTTGAAGGTTATTTTATTTTTATCATTGTATTTCAATAAAAAAATTTGTTAAAAATAAAAAAATTTGTGTTAATAAATATTGTTTGTAGTGGCCCGTCCTTGGCTTATATTTTTCCCGAGTGGCCCCTGTTCCTTATAAGTCTGTGCATCCCTGGTCTAGGCTTTCCAAATTTTATTTTATTTTTTTTTTTTAGGTAAAGCGGCATTTTCTATTTTTTTCATTCTTGAAGGATTTTTTTTAGAGTCTCGTTTACGAGATATTATAATTTTTTTAGATACGCGACATCAATTTAGTCGACGCTAGATTTTAATTTAATTTTTGGGATGGTACCAATATTAACTAAACAGCAGTTAAGTATGAGATAAGGAACACATTAGGCTGAAATCACATATTTTGATTTGGGGTTGTACGAGATTTGCAACTTTTTTAGATATGTTAGATTTAGCTCAAATTAAATATCGCTGATCAAGATGATCATTTCCATTTTATTCAGTAAATTGAAATAAATAAGAGGATTCAAATTTTTCATATAGCGCCAAAAAATAACGTCTAACGTCGACTATAAATCGATGTCGCATATCCAAAAAAGTTACAATATCTCGTAAATGAGACCCCAAATAAAAATCTTACAAGAGTGAAAAAATTGAATAAAACGCGGCTTTATCTAAAATACTCGGAAAGCATAGGCGCACTCAAAAAAAAAATAGGGGGTCCATGGGTACTGCATATCATCTCATATTTAAATCGCCATTTCCATGATTAATCTGTCATTTTCATCACTAACCGTAATGCTTTGTAGAATATAACAATCAACATTATGACCAAGTTGAAAGGAAAATTAATACATAACCTCAATTATCTCAATTGTTGACACTGTCCTCAGTNTTGATTTGTTGTTGTACGAGATTTGCAACTTTTTTAGATATGTTAGATTTAGCTCAAATTAAATATCGCTGATCAAGATGATCATTTCCATTTTATTCAGTAAATTGAAATAAATAAGAGGATTCAAATTTTTCATATAGCGCCAAAAAATAACATCTAACGTCGACTAAATCGATGTCGCATATCCAAAAAACTTACAATATCTCGTAAATGAGACCCCAAATAAAAATCTTACAAGAGTGAAAAAATTGAATAAAACGCGGCTTTATCTAAAATACTCGGCAAGCATAGGCGCACTCAAAAAAAAATAGGTGGTCCATGGGTACTGCAACCCCCCTCCCCTTGGTTCGCGCTTTAATATTTTAAACCAAAGTTACACAAAAAGTGTGCAGACTTAAGATCAAAATATGTGGTAAATTAAAAAAAAATGTATCTACAATCACCGGAGTTTTTTGACACCCTGTATTTTGAAAACGGAGCTCCGAAATGAAAAGCGACATAAGAAAAGTAACATTATTTTAATCCAAAGAATATGTGGTTGACCTATTAACTTGTAACACCCTGTATATCTTTTAAAAGGCACGTAATTTGGGATCTAATAATTCCCGGGAAAAATATGTTTCATTTATGTTTTTTAAGGACAAAAAAGGCATTTATTTGTATATCTCATATTTAAACCGCCATTTCCATGATTAATTTGTAATTTTCATCACTAACCGTCATGCTTTGTAGAGTATCTAATAATCAACATTATATGACCAAGTTGAAAGGAAAATTTATACATAACCTCAATTATCTCAATTGTTGACACTGTCACACCTGATACACCAACAACAAATAATAAATAATAACGTGATTACTTTCATCTCACTATATGTTTTTTATCCTTACCCTTCGTCTCTAGATTCCAATTCGTTCTTACTAAATTTCTGTACTTCTATATACAGTAAGATTAGTCCAATGTTTTTTTTTATGTCATTCATGACAGATAGAAGACAGAAGGTGACATATAGATTCACGAAGTGGAAATCTCTGATTTAATGCCAAGGAATAATACAGGGTGTTACTTTAAGTGTAGGTCGGTTTTTTAGGGGCAATAGTACGCGTTTCCATAAATAAGAATCTGAATTATTTTTTTTAATGAAATAAATAGTCGAGTCATAATAATTCGTTTTTTAAACTGCACTAACCTAGTACAATTTTGCTTCCTGAAAATGTTACGGACCTTCAAAATAATTTATATATTTATTTTCTTTTTTAGGTAACTTATATTTCAATAAATGATACTAAATAATACTCTGGATATTACTTATGTGTGTCTCATAATGCTGCCAACCCTGAACAGGCCGATTCTATGATCAAAACTAAGTAAAAAAGTTAATATGAACTTGGGTCCGGAAATGCTTCCTAAGGGCACAGGGACCCATTGAAGAGGGAGGAATGGAAATCATTTTTTTTGCAATATCTCTCAATCGCGTTGTGATAAATGAATGAAATTTGGTATACACAGCTAAATTTTGATGAGCAATTTGATGGACTAATCCATTTATTTCCACAAGGTCCATTGGGGTGGGTACGGGGGGGCCCTTGGTACTTTGCGTGTGTAACTTTTTCATCTTTGACTTTTTAACAAATTGGACAGCAAATTCCGTTTTCCCGAACTGTTTTACGTTAAAAAGGTACTCTTGTTTCAAATCGTTATCTTTAACGGTTTCTGAGAAAATCGCTCTTGAATTAATCCCACTTTGGTCAATTTCATAGTAATTTAAACAAA
>NW_019417444.1:0-657 GCF_000390285.2 Anoplophora glabripennis | reverse complement strand
ATCGTATACCTCCTGAAGTTATTGATAATGTCCAAAAAAAATTTATTAATCGTCTTGGCTACTGTCAGGCAGCCAACGGTGCACAATTTGAACCATTAATTTAGTCGATTTTTACATAATCATTATCATTTTCAGTATTGTGAAAATTAAATTTTAAAATCTTCAAACATTATTTTCTTGAAATTTTTGTTATGTAACACCATAATTTTTCATGATCTGTGTATGTACAATGACACGCCCTTTCAAATGGCATGGTCAAAATTGGGGGTTGCTATTTAAAAAAATTGTCGATGACGTCATATCTCGAAAAACGATGACGTCACAAATATGGGTCGTATGTCAAAAAGTGCCTTTTTTAAAACAAAATCGACGTGCCAGGGGATTTTATCGAAAACTTCTCAATTTAAAAAATAATGAATTTATTTGTTACTTTTCGAAAGCACTGTATTTATTTTCTTTTTTAGGTAACTTATATTTCAATAAATGATAAACTAAATAATACTCTCGATATTACTTATATAAGACATAAGACAGATGAACATACAATGAGAAATCTCACCATTTAACTATACTTTGTGCTCCTGAATCATAGTTTTCATGAATTATTCGTTATTTTGCCTTTCCAATCTCGGACCACCTTGTCCAAAAGGTGTCAGA
>NW_019417443.1:655187-663334 GCF_000390285.2 Anoplophora glabripennis | reverse complement strand
TTTATCTGTTGCAAAGAAACGACAATTGAAGGGAAATCACATAGTATAAAATAATAAAGCAATTTCCTTAATTTCTATTTGAATTCTAAAGCGACTAAAAACGACTAAAGCCTCTATACGATACGGCTTTAGCTATTGGACACGTCTGAACTGTTATAATTGACCAGTAACGGACTAAGTCTTTTTTTTGTTGAAACTTTACTCAATGCTTCTACAAAGACAGATTTTTAACGGGTATGGTAGCAGAGCGCTTCTTAGGGACCAACAGCAATTACATGTTATTTATTCTTCACAAAATTTGAAAATATTCCTTTCCTACTATATTATAATATTTTTAGATGTCAGATAGGCATTTAATTAGTTTTGTTGTCATCGAAGAATCCATTTCCATACCTTAGTTTTTTTTTTTTCATTAACGATGATCGGCGGGCCAAAAATTGTGTCGCGTACGGCCCTGTCACCGGCCTATTAACAATTAATTATTAACCGAGCAAACAGTCGTAAACCAGAACAAATAAGCGGCACAAAACTGATGTCGTGATAGACCACGAGATGGTTTTGTCTTTTATGGTGTGACAGACAATAACGGATTTACACTCTCGACGACGACTATATTTCAGAATTCGAAATTAGCGATGACGTTCGTTTGATAATTCCCCACTAAAGGATTCCTCCGCTTGCTCGTGCCAAGCCAGCGGATCCACAAGTTTTTCTAATCGGATTACGCACGGGAAAACATTACGCGCTGCTGAAACGAATGTATAAAGCTGTAGCTGTTAACGGTTTGTGGATGTTGTATTTGAAATTACTCGAGAAGATGTAACTCTGTGTACATCTTATTTGGCGTTTCGGACATTCGGGCCACACGTTGAGCGCCATATCGTCTAATTCCATCATTCTCGTGGGAATTACCTCTAATGTGGGGAGAACCGGCGCTTTTACTGAGCTCTTTGTATATTGCTTGCAATGCTTTGACTCTCGTCTCTTGCTCGCCAACAAAGAAGTAAACGGGACGCCTCCGTTTCTCGCCTTCTACTTCTCTCGGAAGGACATTTTTGTCCCCTTGGACATGTTTCTCTGCTTTGGCCGGGGTTGGCTCTGCATTGAGAGACTGGAAACGGCTTTGTAGTTCTGATTGGAAAGTTGAGCTAAAATTTGAAAAAACAAAGCCTTTATAATACAGTAAAAAGTATGAGAGCTAACATTCAAACATATTTTTTTAAGTTTTGTTTTGTTTTGGTTCTATTTACAACTTTTGACGTTTCGAGAGACATATCACTCTCTTCTTCAGAAGTTACTCTGAAACTATTTTGTTCTGCTCAGTAGCGCGTTTGCTGTTTTTTAGTAAAAGTTTTCTCCGTTTCTCTTTTTAAATTTAGAAAAAAGGAAGGTAAGTATATAATATTTTTACTTTTTGAAATAAGTATAATAAATCAGAAGTAATGAGGCAACACTTTTCTGTTTTTTTTTTCTGAGTGGTACAAAATACAAAAATTATTATCGTCCTCTCAAAAGAAATACCACCTAAAAATCTCATTAGCGGTGGAAGAATCAAGTAGTCGTTGGAAAATAATTGACTGTTTAAAGTGCATAAATGTCATTAAGAATAAATGAAAGGATTAAACTCGATAATACTTTAATACTTAAAGCAAAGGGTGATGCTAACAATAACTAAACTTAAAAAATGAGGCAAACGCTTTCATACTACATACATATTACAATCTCTTTACATATACGTATTTTTAATTTTCTGTTTTTTTCAGGAAAAAATGTTTTGTTTTATTAATTTAACAATTTGATTGTATTATTTTTAATAAAATAGCAATATCCTTTAGAACTAAGCTCCAAATTAAAAAAATCGTAACAGAGATCTTTTATTAGGTGATGAACGACGATTACAGAAAATATTATTAAAAATGTCAGTAGAAACGTGCATATTATTAAAAAAACGGGTACTATGGTCTACACGAATGCTCTGATGAGGTGATTAAATTTTAGTTTACACTAAAACTTGCCCTATAATCTGTAGCAAACTGTAATTCCCTGTATTTTAGAAACCAGACTTTTTATGTCTTTTTTATAACTCTGCTAAAGATTGTTCTGTGGTAGAAAATGTGAGTTTATCCTATCTTTTTTATTGCACGTTTAGGTTAGTATTGTTGGACAATTTGTAGGATAAAAATGAACTGACTTAAGTAAATTTTACTTTATTTCAATAAAAATTACGTTCTGTTTCAAGGTCGTACAAAATATTTCATTCAGTCCTTTGCAAACTAAGGTACAAATATGCAGAATAATAATCCATTAGGTTTAAAATAATTGTTCTTTGTAATCAATCAGTATTGCTAAGGACTATTTAATGGTCGAACTCAACTTATCAATGTTCGTGTATCATCCGGCAAACAGCTGCAGTCGTTCAAAATAAAGACGTTTTTTATTTTGGTACACTTTTTCCAGAACTTAAAATCTCTCAGGATTTGTTTACGTGATCGACAGCATAATTCAAGTTTTTTTAAGGAACTTCTGTAACTCGTAAATATAATATAATCGTTGTTGCATTTGATGATCAGTGTGCAAAGGATTTATTTTAAATGTTTGTTGTTCAGCGGGCTAAGCATAACATGACATATTAATCACTAAATATTCCGTTATAATTCAATTAGTAAGTGATGCAATAATTTTGTTTCTTCACAAATCCAACTGAAGATTTTTTAAAAAATTATGTACATATACAGGGTGTTAAAAAAAGAGTGTAAAATATTTCAGGAGGCAATAATATGAACCAAAATAAGCAGAAAAGTCTTAATAAACATGGGTCCGCAAAGTAACGGTTGCGGAGATATGGACCACTATTCGTTTTTCAAGCATTTAGTTTTATTAGGAATAAACCGACAAAGGAAGCTTTTAACAAACAAAAAACAAAGTTACAGAAGATGTTCAAAGTGCCCTCCGTCCATTTCCAAGCAGGCACGACATCTTCGTCTCAACGATATTCGAACTCTTTCGAAAACACCCTCCTTGGTTTGGATTTCTTGACACTTTTGATTAATCCGTAGCTGCAGCTCTTCCAGGCTATTTACAGGAGTACCATACACTAATGTCTTCAAATATCCCCAAACAAAGAAATCTAGAGGGTTCAGATCAGGCGATCTTGGAGGCCATAAAACAGGTCCGGCCCTTCCTACCCATCTATGTGGAAAAGTTTGGTGTAAATGCTCTCTAACGGCCATGGAAAAATGAGCTGGAGCACCATCATGCTGGAACCACATTTGTTGCCTCTGATTCAAAGGAATGTCTTCCAAAAACTCATACAGTGTGTTCTGCAGAAAGTTGAGGTAAGCAGCGCCTGTTAATCGGTTTGGTAAAACAACAGGACCTAGAAACCTGTCACCTACAATACCCATCCAAATGTTTAATGAAAAACGTGCCTGATGTCCAGATTCTATTAGAGCATGAGGATTTTCGTCGGCCCAAATATGCGTATTGTGAAAATTAAACACTCCATTTCTTGTGAACCCGGCCTCATCAGTAAAAAGAATGTTTGCAAGAAAACGAGGGTCTTCAGCATCATGACGTAGAAACCAGCGGCAAAAAACCAAACGTGCTTGATGATCATTTATTGGATTTAAGGCCTGTACTCGTTGCACATGGTATGGATAAAGCAGTTGCTCGTGAAGGATTCTCCAAACAAGAGGACCACTAATTCCTACCTCGGCTGATATTCTCCGCACACTCGTACCTGGATTCTGCTCTACCAGTGCTAGAATTTCTTCTTCTGCTCTAGGAGTGGATACCGACCTTGGTCTTCCGGATAAATGGCACTGTTTGCTCAAGGAACCGGTATCACGCAATCTTTGGTGAATTCTTCCAAACATGCGTTGTGAAGGAATCTGGCGATTTGGATAAGCGTCAACATAAAGACGTCGCGCTTCGGTGGCGTTCCCATTAGCACGACCATACATGAAATGCATGTCTGTTAATTCTGCGTTAGAGTAACCAGCCATAGCGAAAGAAAACTTGTGCACTGAGAACAACTGTCAAATACGTACTGTTTATTTCACTAAACATCAACCAACTATTATAAGAAAATACACAACGTTTTTGCAAAATTAAAAAAGGGGCTAAAAAACATAAAACATTCCATATCTCCGCAACCGTTACTTTGCGGACCCATGTTTATTAAGACTTTTCTGCTTATTTTGGTTCATACTATTACCTCCTTAAATATTTTACACTCTTTTTTTAACACCCTGTATTTTAAGGGTACCATAAATCATAAATTCGCTTCACTTTCGATTTTTGTTTGGAAACATCCGTAAAAACGCACCAAAAAACCGATTTTTCTCTGCTGTCATTTACCGCATCCAGCTTATACTCGCTATGTTTGCAGAGCAGTTAAATAATTGTGGAAGTAGGTTTTAAAAAAAGATATTGTACCGAAACGGATTTATTTTTATTGACTCACAGATTTAATTTATCATTTTATTACGAGCGTAATACATGGTTTATTGTTTTGAAAATAAAAATATTTCACTGAAAGATACAATCATGCTTAAACATCTCTTTTGTTTTCCTCATTGATTCCCTGTTTGCTTTCGATGGAGAAATAGACGTTACGAATTTTTATGAAAACTCCATTACCGGCTAAAACTTTTATGGTTGATAGTCAAAAATGTGCTTAATAGTTTTTTTTCTATCTAATAAATTTCTAGTTTCTTTACAAATTGTAAATACTTTTGTCGATTTTTATTTGATCTCGCACAATTTTTTACCCTCTTAAGCGTGCTAGGATCGAGATGTTCCAAATTAAATTTGCCTTACATTAATTGACACTATAATTTAGCAAATGCTCTATTACAGCAGGGTGCGCCGCACGCTTAAATTTCTAATTTATAATGATGCCTAATGGCTCATCATAAAGCTATTAAGGGTACTACTTGAAGGGAAACTATTGCTTCATCCAGATCTATACAGGGTGTATTTAAATGGAGGGACACAAATGATACGAGAGATTCCTTGGGTGAAAATAAGTCGATTTAACCTAACATATCTATATCCCAAGTCGCATAATAAAAAAGATACAGGGTGTCAAATTAAAAAATGGTTTTTTCTTATTAGTTTCTATAATTTTAGTCAGAAATGTTTCAAATTTACAACAGAGAGGTTTTTTAATGATGGGAAAAATAATAATAATAATGATTTTAGAGTGTAGAGTACGAGGGGCCCTCTGCAGGCAACGTTATGCATTGAATATGTAGTAACTTTTTTGTCAACCCCTGTATACAGCTTTTAGTAATAAAATATGAAATACTTATTGAAAATGGCTAAAGCCAACCGTTGAGGAGATATTTTTAATTTCATAAATTAGTGTTACAGATTTATACGAATATCAAAGTTCGAGTTGCTTAAATAAATAAAAAAATCGAATAGGTAAATGTCATTTGATAATACTCGTAAATTGCAATTTTGAAGTATTAGTTTAAAGTGTTAATTGATTTTAGTCACTATTTACCCGCGTCCTAGATATTAAATGGTTTTGGAATTGAATAAAATAACAAATTATTATTTTTTGAATGTTACAAGAACTGTTCTAGTGCTGTACGACTTTATCATGCCAGATATCTCAATCGTCGTGTTCCTGCTAGAGAAACTTTTGCGACGGTGCTCTTAGTTTTATACGCCTGCTAACTAATACTGTAACACAAACGCACGTGCACAAGATGCACAGGGTCGGTTACATTTATGTTTAATTTTCTTAATTAATTATCTCGAAGACAGAAGCATTTATACTATCAATTTGACCAGTATCAATCATTAATTTATTCCAAGACTTAGATAAATCTAAAATTGGTTTAAAATGGTATTGAGAATGTATTGCCTTACGCAACATTTGTTGGTTTCTTATTTTTGTTAGCAAATAATGGCCTCAAGGATGTAAATAACGTGAACACAATGGACGAATATGATTAATACTGTGTATTTTAAAATTTATAATATGAACTGTAATAATAAATTTATTCCATATTTTACATCAAAGAATTTTCTAGATTTCATTAGATTTCACATTATTTCCCTTTGAGCATGCTGTGAGGCCAGGTCCTACACAAGAAGCGTAGGCCATAATGTGTGGGATAGTATTCTCCTCGATGACGCCAGAGTATAAGTGGGCCCACGGACCGTTGGCGAAGATGCCGACGTCGTCAGCTCCGTGAGTCTCAGATGTCAGATTGTAGATGCCAGGGAATTGGTAGTCTTTATCGTCTGAAATTTTACAATTATTTTATTGTACTATTACTTACTTCAACACTTACTAGTATCGTCACTATCAACGCGGTGACCGTTTGGTTTGTACCCAGGACCGTTGGCGTAGTTCAATGTTAGATATCCATAACCATTTGTGTCTGTCCCTGCTATATCAAATATCCCATTGTTCCTCTCCGGATACCCCGACATAGACAGTGTATGGGCGTGATCTGCAGTCACCACGATCAGGGTGTCGTCTTCGTTCGTCATCTCCAAAGCCTTTTCAATTGCTTTGGACAGTTCGACTGTTTCGTCCAAAGCCTTTTGTGCTAAGGCGGCGTGGTGGCCGTGGTCGATTCGACCGCCCTCTATGAAGAGAAAGAAGCCTTTCTTTGCCCCATTACCTCTGCTGACGACTTTGATTGCTGCTTCCGTCATCTCGGCGAGGGATGGGGTGGAAGAGGTGTTTCGGTCTAGGTTGTATGGCATGTATCCTTCACTGAAGAGGCCTAAAAAACGATCAGAATGGTTTGAAGGTTGTTAAAATACAGGTATCACTTACCAAAGACATATTCCACGTCTTCTGGTACATCCAATAGTTGATCTCGATTCCACACGTACCTTGCCTCTTTGTTTTTCTTGTCCTTCAACCATTCTTCTATGAGGTTCCTTCCATCAGACCTGGTACCACGACTTCCTGCCTCATCCTCGTGTCCGATAGGTAGAAACATCTGGCTTCCTCCACCGAGTATAAAGTTAAATTTACTCCCCGTCTTCCCTTTGATGAGTTGGTAGGCAATGTCGCGACATTTGGTGGCGTTCCATCCGGCTTCCGTCACAGTTGCGTCATTCTGCCACAATCTGTTGGCTATGTGAGCGTAGGCGCCTGGAAAATTAAAAATTCTTAGTTTAGTGAATCAAAGCATAGCCCACAATAATCGCTGTCCAAAGCTTTTACAGACAGATGCAGTTGATACAAGCGTAGATGTTCAAATATCAGCATACAACAAGAAATTGACATTAAAAATTACTATTAATTATTTATTAATGAATAAAACCAACAAAAGTGGGCCAAGAATCGAGCCCTGAGGCACTCTTGACGTTACAGAACAATTTTTTTCTTACCTGACGGCGATGCGTCAGTCACTGTGGACGTGGTGACTATTCCCGTCCGTTTCCCAACATCCTGCGACCAGGAAGCGATGGAGTGTACGTGGTTCTCTTTTTTTACCATCTCGTCGCAGTCGTTCAACTCCACTGCCGCCGTGACGCCGATTGTGGCGATGTTGGCTTTGACACCACCTAAGTAGGCCGTGGCTGAGCAAGCCGAGTCGGCTGTCTGGGCGTCTACGCAGTAGGTCTGGAAAATAAAAGAAAATCGTTTAGCTTTAAATATACAGGGTAGCCCATCGAAAACGTACCGTAAGGCATTACAGGGTAGTAAAGAACTTTTCGGCAAAATCCAAAAACAGGTCAAATATGTTTCTGAGGGGGACAACTTTTGGCTCAAAAAGCATACCAAAATCTTCAACCCCCTAAGTGGGGGTGCTATCCCCTAAATTTTTTCAAATGGGAATGGGGGTCAAGTGGGGGGTTATTAGAAAGGGCTTTTAATTCTCTATACATCGATTCTTACTTTTTGAAAATCGATTCATTATTTTAGAAAATATGCAGCTTTGAAAATACGAACAATATTTTTGACGAGAAATGCGAAAATCGATTTAATTTTACTTCAAAACTTACGGTATTAGTCAAGTAAATGCTGAAAATGTTGTCCGCCAACTTGCATACAATGATACAGGTTGTCTTCAAACCGTTGTCGAACATTCTGGAGCACTTGCGGTGTTACTTCGCGACATACATTAATGATTCGTCCTCGCAGATCTTCCAAGGTATCAGGTGGA
>NW_019417443.1:649449-652338 GCF_000390285.2 Anoplophora glabripennis | reverse complement strand
AACCCTAAATATTGCTAGGTACGGATTACGATGTTTTTGTAAACCATTAAATATATTAAAAGGATTTATCAACTGTATTTTTTATTCCAATAAATATATCACAACTTCCTAGTCTTTTTTAATTACCTAATCTAGTTTTTTAAAAACATTACAAAAAATCATCTGTTGTGGATAATTTATTGTTGATAACAATGTACATGGGATTTAGGAAAAATGTATATGTTTGAAATCAATTTCGTTTTTATCAAGTCTTTCAAATGTATTCCCTCCTTGCTGTCAGCTGATTGCGACGTTGCCACATGAATCCTCAAGTCAGACAGAAATGCAATTATTGGTTTCTGTTTCTAATTAATACAGCTGTACTATGTTCAAAACTTACATGAGTTTTACATCAAAAATAAGATAATGCTGTGTACTATCAATGGAAAAGTTTTGTTTCACAATTTCTATATTTTTTTCTCAGTTATAGACAAAACAAGAACCACACCGTCCATCTTTGTCATATAAACCTATGTTAAAATGAACAACTTTCAATAACAATATCTCAAAATCTAGATCCAAAAAAAAAAAAATTCAAAAAAATATGACGCACAAATTTCAAGTACATCTGTGCATTTGAGTAAACCCGATATACCTCCTTAAGGGACAAAAATATATGATATATGATTAAAAAACTAAGATCATAAATTTGTCTTAATTGATTAAAATTAATACAATAGCTGTTTCTTCCTTTTCTCATCGGCAGTTAGTCAAATAGGTTAAAAAGGATTAAAAGGTGTTTATTAAATATTGGTATTGAATAACAAAAATTAAAATTTTCTTATTTTTAAGATAGACTTTTCAGTTTTTAGGATTCTTTTCTTGTTGAACGTTGTTATACTCACTTTCATTGTGTCTAATTTTAAGTTTCTGTTTTAAGACTGCCTGCGCCTTTTCATGCCAATAACTGCCTGTGCTCTCAACATCCGTCATTCTATACTTGATCCTTTTCGGGAGTGGTGGATGCATGTGTCTGTCATCTAAAGGATCAAAAAATATTTTCATCGAATATCGCCTAATTATTGATTATTATCATAGTCATTTNTCAAAACTTACATTAGTTTTACATCAAAAATAAGATAATGCTGTGTACTATCAATGGAAAAGTTTTGTTTCACAATTTCTATATTTTTTTCTCAGTTATAGACAAAACAAGAACCGCACCGTCCATCTTCGTCATATAAACCTATGTTAAAATGAACAACTTTCAACAACAATATCTCAAAATCTAGATCCAAAAAAAAAATTCAAAATAATATGACGCACAAAGGGAGCACTGGGTAATACGCTATATAAATTTCAAGTACATCTGTGCATTTGAGTAAACCCGATATACCTCCTTAAGGGACAAAAATATATGATATATGATTAAAAAACTAAGATCATAAATTTGTCTTAATTGATTAAAATTAATACAATAGCTGTTTCTTCCTTTTCTCATCGGCAGTTGGTCAAATAGGTTAAAAAGGATTAAAAGGTGTTTATTAAATATTGGTATTAAATAACAAAAATTAAAATTTTCTTATTTTTAAGATAGACTTTTCAGTTTTTAGGATTCTTTTCTTGTTGAACGTTGTTATACTCACTTTCATTGTGTCTAATTTTAAGTTTCTGTTTTAAGACTGCCTGCGCCTTTTCATGCCAATAACTGCCTGTGCTCTCAACATCCGTCATTCTATACTTGATCCTTTTCGGGAGTGGTGGATGCATGTGTCTGTCATCTAAAGGATCAAAAAATATTTTCATCGAATATCGCCTAATTATTGATTATTATCATAGTCATTTATAGTCAAACAATTTAACTTCATGTGGGTCGTTTTCTATTTATTCTTACCTAAAATAATATACCCTCTGATGCCTGAAAGAGCACCATAACACATCACTACAAAAAAAAACATGAAGCTTCATCTTCGTGTTACAGACCATTGACAACTATTCAAATCTACGAAACTATTTAAATTGCAACGGGTGGCTTTGTTCAGCGTGCACAGATACAGGGTGGTTAAGAATACTAGGTGTCGTAAATAAAATTAATTTGTTTTTTTTAATATACAGGTTGTTACAAATTCGCTTCTCACTACAGGGATCTCGAAAACGGTAAGATATACGAGCTATACATTATGCCTCTAGAAAATCAAGACTAACATGATTAGGGTTTTCTTAAGTCATTAGTTTATTCCACTCCCGTTGAAAATGTTGATGACCTGAGGAATCGAATTATAGTCGGCTGTGAGACAATAAGAAATATACCAGAAATATTTGCGCGAATACGACAATCAATGAGGCGAAGAGTTGCATCTTGTGTCACGTTTGAGGGAGGTCATTTTGAACATTTGTTGTAGCTTTGCGCCTTTTCAAAATTTTATTAGTGTTATTTTCTGTTATTGTTCTGGTTTAATGTTATTGTATTAGATAGTTCTCTTATTAAAAAAATAAAAAATAGGCGTTAAGATGTTTTATTTTTTTTGCATCAAAACGGCGCCCCATACGAAGAAAAGGCAAGAGAGATTTTTTGTCACAAATTGAACGAGGAATTCAAAAATTTGTAATATCTCAGTGGCGTACCATTCTTTTCTTTAAAAAAAAATGAGATTATTACCCGTACGCGCGCCAATGATAAAATTCTTAATTGTGTGTCAAAAAATGCGCAATAACTACCTCTTAAAGCCCACCAAATTTCATATGCACATCTCGACCGGTTTCAGAGCAATAAATTAAATCGTCAGATTTTAAGAAAAACTTTGACACCCCGTATCTCGGAAAACGAATCATTTGCGGACATACGTTTATAAGCAAACTGCCATTATTTTCTCATGTAGAATCACCCCCTGAAATTTGTCGCACTTATTT
>NW_019417443.1:647091-649193 GCF_000390285.2 Anoplophora glabripennis | reverse complement strand
TGTTGTCTTGCTTCACCATAAATTAAAACGATATCCATCAACTCTGAGTTGCTATACACGCAAGCCATTTTTGACACTAACTACTAAAAAACTGATGTAAATACCACAGATAACAGGTAAAAACTACCGCAACGACGGATTTCAGTATTAGGAGTCACATGGCTCTCCACGCGTATTGCAAATGACACTAGAGACTACAGTTGTCCAGCTATGTAGTGGTTTAATGTGCTATAACTTCAATAATTTTTTCTCAGAAACTATAAGGATTTTACAAAAATTTTTTTTACAATATTGACTCCATTTCTCATGCCGCATCTATTCCCAAATTTTTTTTGGAAAAATGTTGTGAATCACCATGTATACAGCCGCTAGATACCGTTAATGGATCACCCTGTATTGTAATTCATATTTTAAGAGTGTTTAATTCAAAATGAGCTCGGAAAGTGAAGAGGAGCATTTACCAAGGGAAGTATTTGAACATAAAATTAACCTTCGACGGTATGGTCAGTATATTCCATGTTAAAAAGTACACTGAAGCCAAAAAAAAAATGTAAATATTAGAAAATATACAAAACTAATACCATATTTGAAAAGCAAATCAGTTGGATACCGTCCGAAAAAGTCTAGAACTCTAACGAAAGAGGATTTGAATTGAGAGATTTTTACAAGAAACAACTTGCACTAGATTTCTGCTAGAAAAGGCAATTCAAATTAATATAAATCTATCAATTTAACTAATGTTGGAAAACTTTTCAAGTCATTTTAATAATTGGTGTTTCTGGAGCTTTGAGAACAGATGATCTACTGAAGATCGATGATACAGAAGACAGAGATTCAATTATTACAATAAGAATTCCCTATTCCAAAACTCGTACTCCGAGATGTTTTGTGATTTCAAATCCACACCAAATGAAGATATACCGCAAATACTATGCTTTACGTCTGGTAGTTACTACAAGTCGAAGATTTTTTGTGAAGTATGTCAGGGAAAAATGTGTTAACCAAGTGGTTGGTGTCAACAAAATAAGGAATGTGCCAGAAGAAATAGCAACTTATCTCAATTTGCCTCATCCGGAAACTTATACAGGGCATGCTTTAGTCGTTCTTCCGCCACTCTGTTAACCGATGCAGGGGCCGATATTACCACCATAAAACGACATGGGGATGGCGTTCTAATACGGTAGCGGAGACATATATAGAAGATTCTATATAGATACAATATATAATTACAGCATTGATAATGACGTTTTGTCAAGACCGAAAACATTTCGAGACCTAGGCGATGTATTTGATGAAAAAAATTCATTTAATAATCATATTGATACTGTTGTCTCCGAAGCTAATAATGCGTATGGATTTATAGTTCGCAACTGTCGTGATTTTTCAAGCTTAGATGTTATAAAGCTCCTTTACTTTAGTTACGTTAGATCGAAACTTGAATATGCCTCTCCCGTATGGTCTCCGCACAGTGGCGTCCACATTAATAAACTGGAATCGATTCAGCGTCGATTTTTAAAATTTTTAAATTTTAAATTTGATGGCTACTATCCACATATCGGATATCCGCATGAGGACCTTTTGAGTAGACACTCCTTTATTAGCCTTGAAACTAGACGGAAATACATTTCGCAGGTCTTTCTTTTCAAAATTTTACGTAATTTGGCTGACTGCCAGGAATTTATAGCCAAATTATCATTCTCTATACCTAGACTTAACTCTAGAGAAAACGAAACACTTTATTTACCAACTCCTCGTACTAATGTACTCAAACATTCACCACTTTATGAAATCAGTAACAACTGTAATAAAAATTCTCTAGATATCTTTAATTGCAGCCTTAATGACTTAAAAAAACTTTATTTTTAACGTCTGGTAGTTTAAATATGTAATTTTAATCTTCATTTATGTGTATTATTTAGTGTATAGTGTATTTATTTCCTTCTGTTTTATGATGTATTTGTATTTTTTTTGTTTGTTCTTTTTAATTTTTTAAGTGTTCGTAATTAATGTATTTCTTTTATTATTGTCTGTAAAATCCCTGTTCTATAATTGGGTAGTACCTGTTAAACAGTGTATTAAATAAAATAAAATAAAATAAAATA
>NW_019417443.1:633228-645963 GCF_000390285.2 Anoplophora glabripennis | reverse complement strand
ACCAAGGTCCTTAACGGTTTCATAGCGAGAAAGTGCAATGTCAGTAATAACATAATCAAAAATAATAGGTAGTCTCTTCTTGGTATAAGAAACAATTTTACATTTGGGTATATTAAGATGCAATTTATTATTTGAACACCAAGTTTGCAAATTGGTTAAAGACTTCTGTAATTTTAAGCAATCACCTATGGAATAAATCGATGTAAAGATTTTCATATCATCAGCAAATAATAGCTTATTGCAGTCAACTACTTGACAAATGTCATTAATAAAAATTAGAAATAATAAAGGCCCTAGGTTTGAGCCCTGAGGGACTCCTGAAGTTGCAAAATAATTCGGTGACACAAACCCATTATATGAAACAAATTGGACTCTATTATTTAAGTATGATTTAAATAGTGATAACGCGTTGCTATTGAAGCCAAATTCGACAAGTTTCTTTAAAAGGATTTGGTGATCAAGTCTGTCAAATGCCTTTGCAAAATCTGTATAAATGGTGTCCACTTGACCGCCTTTATCTAAAGTATCAGATACAAATTGAGTAAATACTATCAAATTTGTAACAGTGGACCTGTTCATCATAAAACCGTGCTGTTCCACCACTAACTGACCTCTAATAACATTGTATATACGGTTATACAGTATAATTTCAAAAATTTTAGAAAAGTTGGAAAGGATAGATATAGGACGATAATTTTCAATATTCACTTTGTTGCCATTCTTAAAAATTGGACACACCTTTGCTTGTTTCCAATCAAGTGGAAATATATTTGTCTTCAAACATAAGTTAAATAATATTTTTAAAGGAACAACGAACACAGATATACAATCTTTTATAATGAATGAGGGTAATTTATCTGGCCCAGATGTCATCTTATTTTTTAATTTTTTGGATGCTAATAAAATTTCAGATTCAGATATAAGCAGATCAAGGATTCCCAGCCAAGAGTGAAGAAAATCTGTAGCTAGCAGCGACCTACTATAGTACATGAGCAACGGCAGAACAAACACACAAAAAACATTAAAGTTGTTTCTGTATTCCGGAACGGTTTTTTATCCCCTTGCGTTCGTTTTTTATACACAAGCGAGATTTATCAACTTAAAATTAAAAATTCCTCAACAGACAAAGAATGACTAGGCTGTAGTTTTTGTATTACACTTGAAATCGACAATATTTTTTTGTCAGAGTGTGAGGATTATCTTAAATACTTTTTTTATGTTTATTAATATGAGTCGAGTTTTGAAATCTGGAGTATATTGAGGCGTTAAAATATTTCGCATAATATATCAGTTTTAGATTTTTCACTCCATATTTTACGTAAGAAGATTTAAAAAGACATCAAAGACAGTATCCGTGAAGTAAGTTCGTCTGTAGACATCGATATTTGAAAATTTCGGAGCATATTATATTTGTTACACTTTTGAATGTACAGTATATAATTTTTTTTACATATTGCCTTGGCACAATATATTGTTTTTCAAAGTTAATTCAAAAGTTGTTTTAAAAACATCTTTGTGTTGTTGTTTTTCGATACTAGAAATCTAGGTATATGCAACCCTAACTGATGATATTGCCGGAAACAAGCATTAAAACTCATCCTGTATTCTTGCCGCTCTATTATTATTACCCCTCACAAAGACTACTGCTACTAAGGGATATTTTTGTTTCTACATTTCACTCGGGATTGTTTCATCAAGTAGCTTTCCTTCTAGTATAGAGTTAATATATATTAGCAGAAAAAAATTATATATGTATATAAACATCACACATTTAGAAAAAAATAACATTTTGAAACGACAGCGGCAAAAGCTTTCGACGTGATTAAATAGATTATAACGAGCATTCAAATAAAAACGTGGTCGAAGTTGGCTCTGACACATTGGACGTAGGGAGTAGCTTATAGCGACCAACTAAAACCTTATTTCTCAACGAGCTGTATAGCAGCTGTCAGTTTCAATAACGTTAATGACTATATAACTTTATTTTAAAGAATAATCGTGATAACAATAACAAACAATTAAAGGAGCTGCGGAAAGTGTCCCCCTCCTTGTTATAACAATAAATTAAAGCAGCTGCTGAAAGTGTCCCCCTCCTTGTTCCAAGCACTTTTCACACCTGTTCCTCAAAGAATTAAAGACATTTTCTAAGATGCTCGGGGTATTGTTAATTTCACGAATCTTGTCTATAAGTCGAGCCTGCAGATGGTTTAAATCAGGAATAGGCAGTTCAAAAATAGTGTTTTTAAGGTAAGGCCACAAAAAGAAATCACACGGCGTAATATCACATGACCTCGGTGGAAATTCATGTTCAGCATTGAGACTTATTAGTCGATTTTGGAAAACTTCCCTCAACATATTCATCGTCTCGCCTGCCGTATGTGCCCTTGCGCCATCTTGTTGAAAGTAAAAGTTTGTAATTTCGTTTTCTTCCAGCTGGTTAACAAAAGGAGCGATAATTTCTTCTCTATACCTTTGCGCAGTAAGAGTACCATTAAAAAAAATAGGTCCATAAATCCTCCTTCGATTGAGAGCACACCAAACTCCAATTTTTTGAGCGTGTAGAGGGCCCTCGACAAAAAAGTTATCTGGTTTTTCAGAAGACCACATTCTCATATTCTGTGAGTTTACGTAACCACTTAAATGAAACCAGGCTTCATCAGAAAAAAAGGTGATATTATGAAGTTCACCGTAGTTGTTTAAAAACCATTCACAAAATACAGCCCGTCGCGGAAAATCAACTTCATGAAGTTCTTGCTGACAAGTTAAACGATAGGAGAACAAACGCAAATCTTTTTTTAACACTGTGTGGCAGGTACCGACTGATACTCCCACCATTTGTGATAAAACACGTACAGAAGTTCTTGGCGCATTTTCCATTATTTGTTGGACATTTTCTTTTAATTCTTCAGTCCGCTTTTTAGGTCGGCCGCTTCCTTCTTTTCTTGTTACACTGCCCGTTTCACGAAAAACATTAACACAACGCTGAACTGCACTTTGAAAAATTTTGTACTCAACAACGCCGGGAAATTGATTTTGAAATTCTATGAAACATTCCTCAATAGAATACTTCCATATTCCATCAATCTTGCGTCCATTTCTAAAGTAGGACTCTATGATAAACACTTTTTGTTCTTGAGAAAACACCATTTTAAACGCTTTTTAAAACGAAAATATTCAAATTGATAGCGGCGATATAGCGCTTTGACAGATGACGTTTAAGTTCATTTGCTATACGCTACGCCCTACATCCAAATTTTCAGAACCAACTTGACCACGTTTTTATTTGAACGCTCGTTACACACACATGCACACACAAAGGCAAGGAAAATATGCTGGGAAATGACTATTTTGCGACTTTTTGTTTCGATAAGCTGAATTTATCAGGATAGATGCTAAATATTATGTACAATAACATACTAATTTCCACAGTAAAAAAAAGGGGGGAAGATTGTTTACAGGGTGGTTAATTGTATAATTTTTACATAAATTCACGTTTTTCGCTTATAACTTTTTTCCGTTCATTTCCACGAGAAAACAGTAGAGTACTTTTTTTCGTCTTTAGAATACCTACAAAACTAGCCCTCGAACGTCAAAAAATTTTGATTAGATCAAAAGTTATAAACAGAAGAAGTTTATTTATGGCTTTTGAATTAAACATTTATAAATTGCGTTATTATTACCAGATCGTTTTGGCATCGCATCTTCTCATTCCTTATCACTGTCTAATAACTCACACGAAATCTGGAATTGGAAAGTTGAATAGTTTACAAGTTATGGTCTTATAAACAAATTAACTAATTAGTCTGGACGATCCCGAGGATCTTCCACAATCGCACCGACTTTTTTCATGGTAGATTTCATAATAATACATTGAAATACCTATATCATTTGTTTTAATTTCAAATTTGCAACCTGGATTTTTTTTAATTCTTTAGCCTTAGTTGCAAAATAAAATATACGACGCACGAGCGTGATATAATTATATATTATTACATATTCGGAAAGCTTATGAAAAGAGCTTTAAGTTAAAAGAAATCGTCAAGATTTGTTGAAAAACAACGGAGTTATGGACTGTTAAAGTTGACGGCCTATTTGTTAAACAAATTAGGTTGGTAGCGGCAAAAAAAAATACTGTCATAACTGGCAACCCGAGTACTTTCCCAGATAAAAATATTTTATTTGTGGAAGTATGTTAAGTGCATAAGAAATATTGTTACAAGTCGCTTGATTTTCGGCGAGCCGTGGCGCGGCGGAAGGGTGGAGGAAGCGAACGACAGCGAGTCCGAAGAAAATGACAATAATATTCATAGTCCTGCCGTTAAATAAGCGAAATTCGCTTGAAAATAATATATTTGACAGTCTGTAACTTCGTTGTTTTTCAACGAATCTTGACGATTTTTTTTAACTTAAAGCTCTTTTTATAAGCTTTCCGAATATGTAATAATATATAACTATACACGCTCGTGCGTCGTATATTTCATTTTGCAACTAAGGCTCAAAATAAAAAAAAATGATAGATTCCAACGTATTATTATGAAATCCATCATGAAAAAAAATCAGTGCGATTGCGGAAGGTGTTCCAGGGCTAGTTTTGTAGGTCATTTGAAGACAGACAAAAAACTACAGTACTGTGTTTTCGTGGAAATTAAAGGAAAAAAGTTATAAGCGCAAGACGTGAATTTATGTATTGTTCTTTATCTGTTGCAAAGAAACGACAGTTGAAGAGAAATCACATAGTATAAAATAATAAAGCAATTTCCTTAATTTCTATTTTAATTCTAAACAAAATTATACAGGGAATTTTGATATTCATCTGGGGAATGTTGTGAAATTTCAAATTTATTAGATGATATGCGATTAAAACCTCTATACGGTACGGCTTAGCTATCGGACACGTCTGAACTATTACAATTGACCAGGAACGGACCGAGACCTTTTTTTGTTGAAATTTTACTCAATGTTTCTAGAAAGACATATTTTTAACAGGTATGGTAACAGTTCGCTTCTTAGGGATCGTTTTGATGACCAGCAGCAATTACATGTTATTTCTTTTTAACAAAATTTGAAATTATCCCTTTCCCGCTATATTACAATATTTTTAGATGTTAGACGAATCCGTTTTCATACCTCAGTTTTTTTCTTATACATAAACTGTGATCGGCGGGCCAAAAATTGTGTTGCGTACGGCCCTGTCACCAGGCTATTAACAATTAATTATTAACCGAGCAAACTGATCTCGTGATAGACCACGAGATGGTTTTGTGTCTTTTATGGTGCGACGGATAATAACGGATTTACACTCTCTCGACGACGACTATATTTCAGAATTTGAAATTAGCGATGACGTTCGTTTGATAATTCCTCACTAAAGGATTCCTCCGCCTGCTCGTGCCAAGCCAGCGGATCCACAAAGTTTTCCTAATCGGTTACGCACGGGAAAACGTCCCGGAAGGATCTGGTATCGAACGACGCGCTGTTGAAAGGAATGTAACGGTATAAGTAGCTGTAGCTGTTAGCGGTTTTTGGATGTTGCATTTGAAATTACTCAAAAAGATGTAACTCTGTGTACAGTACATGTTATTTGGCGTTTCGGACATTCGGGCCACACGTTGGGCGCCACATCGTCTAATTCCATCATTCTCTTGGGAATTACCTCTAATGTGGGGAGAACCGGCGTTTTTACTGAGCTATTTGTATATTGCCTGCAATGCTTTGACTCTCGTCTCTTGCTCACCAACAAAGAAGCAAACGGGACGCCTCCGTTTCTCGTCTTCTACTTCTCTCGGAAGGTCATTTTTGTCCCCTTGGACATGTTTCTCTGCTTTGGCCGGGGTTGGCTCTGCATTGAGAGACTGTTAACGGCTTTGTAGTTCTGATTGGAAAGTTGAGCTAAAATTTGAAAAAAAAACAAAGCCTTTATAATACAGTAAAAAGTATGAGAGCTAATAATCAAACATATTTTTTTAAGTTTTGTTTTGTTCTGGTTCTATTTACAACTTTTGACGTTTCGAGAGACATATCGCTCTCTTTTTCAGAAGTTACTCTGAAACTGTTTTGTTCTGCTCGGTTGCGCGTTTGCTCTTTTTTAGTAAAAGTTTTCTTCGTTTCTCTTTTTAAATTTAGAAAAAAGAAGGTATACAACATTTTTACTTTTTGAAATAAGTATCTATAACAAATCAGAAGTAATGAGGTAACACATTTCTTGTTTTTTGTTCTGAATGGTACAAAACTAAAATTATTATTAATTTTGATGGAAATCATATTTTTACAATACAGAGTGTCTTAAACTCGATAGTATGGGCCTAGTGAGAGGATACAAGAAATTTAAATAAAAATAGAAAGTATTATCTTTGGGATTTGACAGAACCGACTGATGACGTCATCAGTTAAATTTTTTCCAGAAACATATCCAAATTAACTTTTTCTGAATGAGAAAATATATTGTAAGCGCCAAAGTTATTCGTTTGACGATCGTATTGAGTAACGACAAGTATTTTGTGACATTTATGCACTTTAAACGACGAACATTCAATTATTTTCCAACGACTACTTGATCCTTCCACCGTTAATGCGATTTTTAGCTGGTGTTTCTTTTGAGACTCTTTAGGATGATATTGCTAATAACTTTTAATAGGGAAATAAAACAGAAAAATTGCTCTAATAAAAGTTTATTAGAAAAAAGAGAGCTTTTTAACAGGAAAAATATTTATATTAACGTATGCAAAAAAAAATACATGCACGTCAATGCATATTTTTAATTTTGTGTTTTTTTCAAGAAAAAATTTTTTGTTTTATTAATTTAGCAATTGATTGTATTATTTTTAATAAAATAGCAATATCCTTTAGAACTAAGCTCCAAATTAAAAAAATCGTAACAGAGATCTTTTATTAGGTGATGAACGACGATTACAGAAAATACTCACAAGATTAAAAATGTCAGTTGAAGCGTGCATATTATTAAAAAAGGGGATACTATGGCTTACACGCACGCTCTGATTTTAGTTTACACTAAAACTTTCCCTATCGTCTTATCATTCAAAATTTGAGAAAAAAATAACATTTCATAATTGAGTATTAAAAAGAAAACGAAAAACTTTAACTCTGTATTTTAGAAACCAAACATTTTATGTCTTTTGTATGACTAATATGAAGAATAACTGCTAAAGAGTGATAATATGTAATTAAAAAAAATCGTAGATGTAAGATTGTTCCCAGGTAGAAAATGCGAGTTTATCTCATCTTTTTTATTGTACGATTAGGTCAGCATTTTTGGACAATTTGCAGGATAAAAATGAACTGACTTAAGTGAATTTTACTTTATGTCAATAAAAATTACGTTCTGTTTCAAGGTCGGACAAAATATTTCATTCAGTCCTTTGCAAACTAAGGTACAAATATGCAGAATAATAATCCATTAGGTTTAAAATAATTGTTCATTGAAATCAGTCAGTATTGTTAGGGACTATTTAAAAATAGACTGGTCGAACTCAACTTATCAATGTTCGTGTATCATCCGGCAAACAGCTGCAGTCGTTCAAAATAAAAACGTTTTTTATTTTGGTACATTTTTTCTCAGAATTTAAAATCTCTCAGGTTTTGTTTAGGTGATCGACAGCATAATCCAAGTTTTTTTAAGGAACTTTTGTAACTCGTAAATATGTCGAAGCGTTCGATTTCTTTCTATAATTGTTGTTGCATTTGTTGATTAGTGTGCAATGGATTTATTTTAAATGTCTGTTGTTCAGCGGGCTCCTAAGCATAACATGACATGTTAATCACTAAATAGTCTGTTATATTTCAATTAGTAAGTGATGCAATTCACAAATCCAATTGAAGATTTATTTTTTAAATTATGTACATATTTTTTAAAGGTACCAAAAATCATAAATTCGCTTCACGTTCGATTTTTGTTTCGAAACATGAGTAAAAAAGCATCAAAAAACCGTTTTTTCTCTGCTGTCATTTACCGCATCCAGCTTATACTCGCTATGTTTGCAGAGCAGTTAAATAATTGTGGAAGTAGGTTTTAAAAAAATATATTGTATCGAAACGGGTTTATTTTTATTGACTCGTAGATTTAATTTATTATTTTATAACCAGCGTAATACATGGTTTATTGTTTTGAAAATAAAAATATTTCACTGAAAAATACAATCATGCTTAAACATCTCTTTTGTTTTCCTCATTGATTCCCTGTTTGCTTTCGATGGAGAAATAGATGTTACACATTTTTATGACAACTTCATTACCGGCTAAAACTTCTATGGTTGATAGTTAAAAATGTGCTTAATAGTTTTTTATCTATCTAATAAATTTCTAGTTTCTTTACAAATTGTAACTACTTTTGTCGATTTTTATTTGGTCTCGCAAAATTTTTTACCTACTTAAGTGTGCTAGGATCGAGATGTTCCAAATTAAAATTGCCTTACATTAATTGACACTATAATTTAGCAAATGATCTATTACAGCAGGGTGCGTCGCACGCTTAAATTTCTAATTTATAATAATGCCTAATGGCTCATCATAATGCTATTAAGGGCACTACTTGAATGAAAACTATTGCTTCATCCAGATGTATACAGGGTGTATTTAAATGAAGATTCCTTGGGTGAAAATAAGTCGATTTAACCTAACATACCTATATCCCAAGTCGTATAATAATAAAAAAGATACATGGTTTCAAAATGAAAAATAAAACATTGTTTTTCCTTATTAATTTCTATAATTTTAGTCAGAAATGTTTCAAATTCACAAGAGAGAGGTTTTTTAATGATGGGAAAAATAATATAATAATGATTTTAGAGTGTAGAGTACGAGGCGCCCTCTGCAGACAACGTTATGCATTACAGATTTATACCTCCACGAATATCAAGGTTCGAGTTGCTTAAGTAAATAAAAAATCGAATAGGTAAATGCCATTTGATAATACTCGTACATTGCAATTTTGAAGTATTAGTTTAAAGTGTTAATTGATTTTAGTCACTATTTACCCGCGTCCTAGATATTAAATAGTTTTGGAATTGGAATAAAATAACAAATTATTATTTTTTGAATGTTACAAGAACTGTTCTAGTGCTGTACGACTTTATCATGCCAGATATCTCAATCGTCGTGTTCCTGCTAGAGAAACTTTTGCGACGGTGCTGTTAGTATTATACGCCTGCTGACTAATACTGTAACACAAACGCACATGCACAAGAAGCACAGGGTCGGTTACATTTATGTTTAATTTTCTTAATTAATTATCTCGAAGACAGAATCATTTAGACTATCAATTTGACCAGTATCAATCATTAATTTATTTCAAGACTTAGATAAATCTAAAATTGGTTGAAAATGGTATTGAGAATGTAATGCCTTACGCAACATTTGTTGGTTTCTTATTTTTGTTAGCAAATAATGGCCTCAAGGATGTAAATAACGTGAACACAATTGACGAACATGATTAATACTGTGTATTTTAAAATTTATAATATGAACTGTAATAATAAACTTATTCCATATTTTACATCAAAGAATTTTCTAGATTTCATTAGATTTCACATTATTTCCCTTTGAGCATGCTGTGAGGCCAGGTCCTACACAAGAAGCGTAGGCCATAATGTGTGGGATAGTATTCTCCTCGATGACGCCAGAGTATAAGTGGGCCCACGGACCGTTGGCGAAGATGCCGACGTCGTCAGCTCCGTGAGTCTCAGATGTCAGATTGTAGATGCCAGGGAATTGGTAGTCTTTGTCGTCTGAAATTTTACAATTATTTTATTGTACTATTACTTACTTCAACACTTACTAGTATCGTCACTATCAACGCGGTGACCCTTTGGTTTGTACCCAGGACCGTTGGCGTAGTTCAATGTTAGATATCCATAACCGTTTGTGTCTTTCCCTGCTATTTCAAATATCTCATTGTTCCTCTCCGGATACCCCGACATAGACAGCGTATGGGCGTGATCTGCTGTCACGACGATAAGGGTGTCGTCTTCGTTCGTCATCTCCAAGGCCTTTTCAATTGCTTTGGACAGTTCGACTGTTTCGTCCAAAGCTTTATGTGCTAAGGCGGCGTGGTGACCGTGGTCGATTCGGCCGCCCTCTATGAAGAGAAAGAAACCTTTCTCTGCACCATTACCTCTGCTGACGACTTTGATCGCTGCTTCCGTCATCTCGGCGAGGGAAGGGGTGGAAGAGGTGTTTCGATCTAAGTTGTATGGCATGTATCCTTCACTGAAGAGGCCTAAGAAACGATAGGAATGTTTTGGAGGTTGTTAAAATACAGGTATCACTTACCTAAGACATATTCCGCGTCTTCTGGTACGTCCAATAGTTGATCTCTATTCCACACGTACCTTGCCTTTTGGTTTTTTTTGTCCTTCAACCATTCTTCTATGAGATTCCTTCCATCTGACCTGGTACCACGACTTCCTGCCTCATTCTCGTGTCCGATAGGTAGAAACATCTGGCTTCCTCCACCGAGTATAAAGTTAAATTTACTCCCCGTCTTCCCTTTGATGAGTTGGTAGGCAATGTCGCGACATTTGGTGGCGTTCCATCCGGCTTCCGTCACGGCTGTGTCGTTCTGCCACAATCTGTTGGCTATGTGAGCGTAGGTGCCTGGAAAATTGAAAAGTCTTCGTTTAGAGAATCCCACAATAATCGCTGTCCAAACAGTGGGCCAAGAATCGAACCCTGAGGCAGTCTTGGAGTCACAGAACAAAGTTTTTCTTACCTGACGGCGATGCGTCAGTTACTGTGGACGTGGTGACTATTCCCGTCCGTTTCCCAACAGCTTGCGACCAGGAAGCTATGGAGTGTACGTGGTTCTCTTCTTTTACCATCTCGTCGCAGTCGTTCAACTCTACTGCCGCCGTGACGCCGATTGTGGCGATGTTGGCTTTGACACCACCTAAGTAGGCCGTGGCTGAGCAAGCCGAGTCGGCCGTCTGGGCGTCTACGCAGTAGGTCTGGAAAACAAAAGAAAATCGTTTAGCTTTAAATACATGCCTCATCGCCTACTTCGTTTCATTCGTTGTGTATTACCTTGGACAGAGCTGTGTGGTGGAACCTTTCAAAGATTAGTTCGTCTTCTTCGGCCCCCATATACATCCTTGTGGCGGTTAATGTTGGGATCGACATGCCATCACCGATGAACATGATTACGTTCTTTGCGATATCTAAAGTAAAAAAATTAAGGCAGTATTTGGAAAAATTGCATTCAGAGCCGGTATAATTCAATTTTTGTTACTTTTGGCTTAGCAACTAGTCTTAAGGGGTAAAAATATACGATATATGACTAAAAAATAGCATCATAAATTTGTCTTAATTGATTAAAATTAAAACAATAGCTGTTTCTTTCTTCTGTCATTGGCAGTAAGTAAAATAGGCTAAAAGGGATTAAGGTCTTTATTAAATATTGATATTAGGTATATAACAAAAAACAAAAGTTTCTTGTTTTTAAGATAGACTTTTCAGTTTTTGTTGTTATACTCACTTTCATTGTGTCTAATTTTAAGTTTCTGTTTTAAGACTGCCTGCGCCTTTTCATGCCAATAACTGCCTGTGCTCTCAACATCCGTCATTCTATACTTGATCCTTTTGGGGGGTGGTGGATGCATCTGTCTGTCATCTAAAGGGTCAAAAAATATTTTCATCGAATAATGCCTAATTATTGATTATTATCAGTCATTTACAGTAATGCAATTTAACTTCATGTAGGTCGTTTATACTCATTCTTACCTAAAATAACATACGCTTTGATGCCGGAAAGAGTACCATAACACATCACAATAAAGAAAACGTGAAGCTTCATCTTCGTGTTATAGACCATTGACAACTATTCTAATCTACGAAACTATTTAAATTGCAGCGGGTGGCTTTGTTCAGCGTGCACAGTTACAGGGTGGTTAAGAATACTAGTTGTCGTCTCTAGAAAATCAAAGCTAACATGATTAGTTTTCGAAATATTTTTAAAAAATCGAAATTTTGAAAATCCGATTGTGCTTCATTTCAGCCTTGTTTGAGGTGACATTGAAAAAAAAAAAACACTTTCTCATGGCAACTTTTTGCCCTGTATCGAATGGCATCATCAGTTTTTATATGCAACCTTTCGACTTTCCAGGACCATCATCAACTTAATTTTTTACATCTTCAATGTGTTCGTTTCTTTATCTAAATTTCTTATTTAGATTTCTTGATTTATTGAATTATCGTACACCATCCATTTGTACACGCAAAATTTTCTTGCTTCAAATGTACAACATTTGATTTTAAGATATCGCACGTCTATATACAGGGTGTTAATGAATAGGTGTTACAAACGGATATGGTATGTAAAAAATCCAAAAATAAGTGCAGTTTACTTAATAAACATATGTCCTAAAGCGGCTCATTTTCGAGATACAGGGCGTTGAAATTTAAAAATAATAAACTATTTTTTCCTGTAGCTCCGGTATTAGTTAATATTTCTTTATCAAACTCAACAGACAGATTTACTAGCTTAAAGGATGCATAAATATGGCAGAAACCATTTATTGGCTTCTTCTAGTGGCGTGCGATAGGTGTCGTTTCACCTTTTATCCCCCCTAAATTGTGCGGCACTGTACAAATATTCGTTTTTCGTACGTTATAGAATTTACTAGTATTTTTTACGTAAATAATGTATACTTGTTAGACTTCCATAAAATGAGTAATTATCAAGTTATTAACATTTACATTACTGAGGTCACCTTATGCTCCAAAAAC
>NW_019417443.1:601295-633051 GCF_000390285.2 Anoplophora glabripennis | reverse complement strand
AAGTCCGAGATAATAAATTTCAAAACTATAAAAGATTTGAATTAAATTATATACATTTAAAAATAATATAAATACTAAGAAAAATGATAGATTATAGCAAATATTTCACATAGTTTGACGAAAGTTTGAATATAATAAAATAACATTTATGCAAATAATTCCATTTACTTTTTTTTTCAGTGGCCAGTTTTTTTTTTATGTAAAATTGTACAACGTTTTGGGAAATACTTTTAATCTTTTTATATTACCGTCGTTATATCTTGTATATATGAATTACCCTGTTATAGATTTTGGGGTTAAATATTTTGTTTATTCTAGTTGCATGGTTGTACTAAACCAAAAATGTCCCTTGATAGATGTTCAATTCAATGTTGGCGTGGTTGTTCCCATATTACCATTAGTTCAAACATAATAGCTTTAATTCTTGGTACGATTTTTCTGTTTCCACCCTGTAGGATGCAAATGCAAATCAGTTCCGCATACAAAATGCAAATTACGATAATTTTGATAATTTATTTCCATTTCTAAGTAGGCGTAGGAAGTCATAGACACGAGGAGTCGTGGAGCTGGATTTCAATAGCGACATTTTCGAAGTTTTCAAAAAGCCAAGTGCATTGAGAGTTGATCTGACATTTTTTGGTCTATTCTTTTGTCCGTGGAAAGAAAACCCACAAAGATTTCAAGGAGTTACCAATTCTTTCAATTAAAAAAAAATAAACTTGTTCTTGACATACATTTTTATTTATTTCAACTGTTTCTATTTAACATAACTTTACATATAAATCTAGGACACTTATTTAGAACTACGAATAAATAAAGATAAAGAAAAAAGGACAATTTTTCTAAAAAAAAAAAAATAAACAGAACTAATAAAAACATTTAATATTAACTATTCTCACTACAACTGATTGCATATCACATGTTTCATTAAACTAGAATCAAAGTAACTGGTATTTCAAATATTAATCATATTTCTAAGCACTACTTTTTGGTTTTTCTTGTCACCGCGTCTTACAGGATAATAATACATCGTCCCTTCCCCACACAGCTAATTGACTTTCTGAGCCAAATACCGCGATGAGGATGAAGTATATTTACAACATGAATTATCGGAAATGTACTTTGGACAAATACAATCAAGGAAGAAAGACTTCGGTAAATGAATTATTTTAAACGGAAATTTTATCAACTGGCACATTTATAGTTATCGTGAATAGGATACACGCACTGTTACGCACATGTAAACAGGATTCGATTGGAAAAAAACGCAGTGCGTGAAGTCTTATTCATATAACTCTTTTGGGGAACCACCGCGGTGTTCCTATTACTTTTAGCGTTGTTTCACACGGAAATCAACCGGAACAATTTCACGGACAAAAGAAAAACAATAAGCATCACCGGTCTTCGAAAACAACTGCTGTCTATTTTACAGTGATATCAATAAATAAATTATTAATCGAAGTATTCGAGAGAAAAAAAAATAGCAAGACATTTGTCGGATCATAACCGTCTATGTATAAAAAAAATATAATCTCGTTTCGAAGCATCTTACTGCTCGTCGTTTGATGTTTCTGCAAAAAGCACTTCATGAATTTTTTAAAATTACGTGGTGATATATAAAAATACCTGAGAGCTCTTCATAAAAAAAAAATCGTATATCGTGTCGACGCAAAGAAGATAAAGGTGGCCACACACGTTATTGAAACATTTATCCTACGATCTTAGCAATAATCATACGCTTGTGGCCTACCTAAAAATAATTGTTTTAACAAAGAGATTTAAAGAAAGTAATAAACTAATAAAACCCTGTTTTATAAAGGACGCCTTTTGTTGTCTACAGCTCTTACTTAATGTTTTAAAATCTGTAATCACTGACTGCGAACGATTTTTTAAAATTTACTTTTATAATAGCGAACGCTATTTCAAAAATCCCTTTTCTTATAGGAGATACGTATTTTCTAAAGCAGAAATATTTTTTCCGGGTTATTTACAATCCAGTAAGAACTGAACGTGTACGGTCGGCTTAAGGGTTCGCTGCGTATTCTCCTCGCCTTGAAATCTGCCTCTTTACGCTTCCTTCTGATAACTCTCGCATCCGGCTTCGTTACTGACACAAGACGCAAACGCTATTAAGTGCGGTATAACGTTTTCTTCCATGACCCCCGTGAAGAGATGAGCCCAGGGACCCTTGGCGAAGACTCCCACGTCATCGGCACCGTGGGTCTCTGATTTGAGGGGTGATGTGGAGGGCCACTTGAATCCTACCTCGTCTAGAACACGAAAGATTTTTTTTTTATTCTAAATGATACTGTAAATTAAAAAACAATGGGTCACGATGTCACAGTTAATTATTTCTGAAATTTGGAGGTTATCATGTTAAGCGTATGGTATCTATATCTTCTTTTTTGATAAGAATTTTAGAAAAAAATTTAAATTCTAAAAGTATAAGAGTTAATGTTACAAAATTTTCTTTCAAAAATCAAATTTTTAATTTTTCTGATTTTTTGGTATTATTTATCACCCATTTAGAGTAGCTTTCAAGAATTTTTTCTAATTTTTATTTCAATCCCTCGAGAAGTTATGAGCATTTCAATATTTTGGTAGAAGAATTTTCAATTACCTGTCTGTAACTTCCCAAAAACTAAAAATGTCAATTTTTTTAAAAATTTTGTTTGCTTTTAGATGTAGTTTTTATAAACAAATTATAAAAATAATACATTTTCATTTTTTCAGTTTTTTTGAACAAATAAGTGCTTTTTGAAAAAGCTTTTTTTTTCTTTGATATTCTCAATTCTCAAAAAAATCGTCTTTCAGTTCGATAAGTTATAAGACAGGTTTTAGGGTGGGATCTTATTTATTCTATTTTTTTGAATTAATTTTTTTTGAAGATAATGGCATTATGCGAAACAGACTATTTAATATTGAAAAAAAATCGGAAAATTTAGTTAATAATAATTTAGTCCTACTAAGGTCGGCGAGATACGATATTGGAGAAATAGACTAGGAAAGGAAACATTATGAAATTTATTAATTACTAGGCGTGATTTGTTGTTGGAAAGTCTTGGGAATGATAATACACGAGGCGCCTCATCACGTGGGTCATGAAAAAAGTAAGCGTCATTGTTTTTTATCAACAAATAGGTAAAAAATTCGTCAATTTTCGTTCTACGCGTTATTGTAAAAAAACTATTTATCTTAGCAAAAAATGTTCAGACTTTATAAGTTAAAACTGCTTTATAAACAAAAAATTTATTGTAAAATTAAACGGAAAAGTGCTTTTTCTTTATTCGTTAATAACTTTTTAAATAATTAATAAAATCTTACAAACTTTCCCAAAATGTGAGTTTTTATATCCTTAAGAGACGTGCGAAAGATGGGCTCGTTGGGTCAAATAGTTTTTGCAAAATTCTTTTTATTTATCCCATTTTTGCAAAAAAGGCCCATTTTCAAATGACTATTCCGGGGACAGGGTTATGACTAAAACATTATTTTTGAGCTCATTTTCTTCGAAGGGACACCAAGTATCCTCTAGTTAAAAAAATATATTTTTTTTTTCAAATTTAGTTGTATATAATTGTTAACAAATAAAATAACTTAGCGGTTTTTAACTTTTGAAAAATGCCTTTTATTTGTTAACAATTATATACAACTAAATTTGAAAAAAAAATATTTGTTGATAAAAAAACAATGACGCTTACTTTTTTCATGACCCACGAGACGAGACGCCTCTTGTATTATAATTTTTGATAATAAATCAACAAAGGGAAATCGCTGGAAATAGTTTTCAAGTTCGTAGCTAGGCCGCTAGGGGGCGCTATCTACATAACTGTCAGGTGATGTAACTTAAATAAATAAAATAAATAAATAAAAATAAATAAATACCAAAACATAGAGTTGAATTTTTCTCAGAAACGCAAATGAGTGAGTCAATAACAATCTTGAAAATAATAACAAAAACAATAACAAACAGACATTGATATTATGTAAAGAAAGAACAATTAAATTTAATTAATTAAACAAAAGTAAAGATGTTTATAAATGCTCAAAATGCATACCATTATGCCCAATGTAGGAATTTAATCTTCGCTGCGTGTTTAGGTAGGTTCTTTTATAAACGCATTTTGTTTTGGTAATTAAATATCTTTTCGTTAATTTCCTCAATTCGTTATCATTATTTATTTTTTGCCCAATAATTTGCGAATAATTTGATAACAAAAAAAGATATCGAACCCCTTTTTCGCGTCAAAATGTAGTTATTTTTATTATCTTCAAACTAACGTATAAAAAGTTTTATCCAGCTATTTCACTTAAAAAAAAAACTGAAACAACCTAAACTTGGATAAATAGCGCCAATAAATAAACAACACTCTCGTTAGAAATTTCAATTTTATACTATATGTATTCATCAATTTTTTATGCTGAAATAAATAAAAAGAAATCCATTCCATTCTAGAACTTGTCTCATAAATTTGCATATTGAAAGACGATTTTTCTGAGAATTTTTCGAAAAAAAAAAACTCAAAAAACTAAAAATGTATTGATTTTATATATTTTTTTAGGTCAAAACGAACAAAATGAAAGTAAAAAAATTGAGATTTTTAGTTTTTGGTTAAGTACAGATATTTGACAATTTTTACTCAAAATATTCAAATGCTCATACCTCTTGTTATAAAAATTTGAAAAAATTGTTAAAAGCTACTCTAAATGGGTACTAAATAATACCAAAAATGCGATGCCCCTAATTAATCTAGATAGAAAATGCAGAAAAGGTAGCTGTGTCATCCTGGCTGAATTTCGTGTGGCAAAAAAATTGCATTTGTATGTTAAAGAAATTAACCCATTTAATGAATATTTTATCAAAAGTTATGCAGGATATCCATGGCAAATATGTTATTTACATTGAATTCTAATATATTTTATGTTAACAACTTTAAACTTGCAAATATACTTAAATATTATTGCAAATATCTATGTTGAGAAAAAATATTTCACTAGTTACATAATTTATTATATTCACACATTCCTTGTAATTAGTGTATGCAAAAACGAGAAAAGAGAAATATTTAAGTACCAAGATTTCCATAACTAAATAATTAAAAAAGTGTGACATTGACGCATATAGACTATTCTTGAGGCGTAACATAACATGTCATAATACGTGCTTAATTGTTTGTTTGAAACAAAACTTATTCGGAAATAAAAAATACGTTACAATGTACACAACAGTATGTAAAAAAGGAAAGAGTCCATTTCTCAATCCTAATTCAAATTTAATAATTATTTTTTTAAAGAAACATTTGTCACCAGAACCTTTGTTTTTGAGATACATTGTTTTCAAAAGGAAGTGCTTTGCTTTTAAATATCGTCTGAATATTTTTTTATTTGACGAAAATATACACATCCTATCTCATGTCTAGGCCATTGGTTAAAGGCCATTTTGTTCATATGTTGTGTAAACAAAATTTGAATTCAATATTTTCATTAGTTCCAAAGATATTTAGAGATTTATGTCAATATTATTTTATTATTTCTCAATTGAGGTTGTGCTAGACCTATTCTATTAAATGAATTTTTTGAAAATATTTCAGCTTTGTCTTTTTTGTTTTGTATTTTAACAGTCACGATCGAAAAAGTTGCAGACGATTTGTTACCTCTTCCAAAATCATTGACTAATCAAATCACAGACTTACTCATTTCTTCTTCCGACGGAACATATCTTCCTCCATCCGCCATGGACTTATACCCAGGCCCATTGGCGTAATTCAGGATGGTATAAGGGTTGGAATCACTTGCCCTTCCAGCGAATCCGAACACGTCACTTCCCCTCTGTGCGTATCCCGCGTAACTCATGGTGTGAGCGTGGTCGGAGGTCACAACAATCAAGGTGTCCTCCTCGTTGGTGATCTCCACGGCCTTCTGGATCGCTTTCGAAAACTCGGCGGTTTCGTCCAGAGCCTTGTGCGCCGAGCTGTCGTGGTGGGCCGTGTCGATCCTGCCTCCCTCGATGAAGAGGAAGAAGCCTTCGTCGCCTTGCTGGAGGATCTTGATCGCCGATTCCGTCATCTCTTCCAGGGACGGTTGGGTATCGGCGTTTCGGTCTATGTTGTACTTCATGTGACCGCTTTCGAAGAGGCCTAATAAGAAATATAGTATTTTGAGGCTTTAGATTGCGTGTATATTGAAAAAATACAGGTGTCATTGGAAGTGGGGGTTCCTTTTAACTGGCGTTTGTGGGCGTAAAAATAAATTGATAAATGACTTGGTAAAGGTTTGCACTAGATGGATATTCTTTTCCTTTATGAAAAAACTGAAGGGGAAGCTATGAGTTCACCCTTACCTCTAGCTTTGGCAAGTATCTAAATGAAAACCTTCCAAGAAGTCAACAATATTAGAACCAAAGAATGGAATGTCTTCTTACAATTTCCAATTTTCCACTTTTTATTATTTTCCATTTGATGAACATATACAAGAAGAAAATCCTACTTTCTATGACACCTTATGGATGGATGGATGGAAATAACTGGATAGAAAGGTCATAGCTACGGGATAGGGAATTGGTAAATTACTAACCTAGAAGGTAGTCTGTGTCATCTGCGACGTTCAACAGCTGCTCTCTGTTCCACACATACTCGTACCTCACCCCCATGGCTTCCTTTTGCCTCTTCCACTCCTCGATGAGGTTCACATGGTCCGACCTATCACCTGGATATCCATCTTCATCGTTTACTTCCACCGGCAGGAACTTCTTCCTCCCACCCCCCATGATAACGTTCAGTTCTTTACCTGTTTCCCCGAAGATGAGCTGGCTGGCTATGTCGTGGCACTCCGATGGACTCCATCCCGCCTTGATGACGTTGGTGTCAGATTCCCAATGTCTGTCAGCTGTGTGCGCGTAGACTCCTAGAAACGAATATAGTTCGAATTGAGTTATTATCGTGTTTACTTCATCTTCACTCGTACCTGCTGGGGAAGCGTGGGTCACTCTCGTGGTGGTCACCAACCCAGTACGCTTTCCTTTGAGTTGGAATAGTCTGGCTATGGAATCCACGCGGTTGTCGGGTTCGTTCATAGCCGTGCAGTTCTTCTTTGCCACTGCTGCCGATACACCGATTGTTCCAAGATTAGCTTTCACCCCTCCAAGGTACGCAGTGGCGGAGCATGCCGAATCGGCTGTTTGGTGGTCCACGCAGTATGTCTGCAGAAAAGTTGTGTCTTTATAAATTATTACTCACTACAAATACAAGGTGATTCACAACTTATCCAGAAAAAAATGGGAATAGATGCGTTATCAAAAATGGAATCAATGTAAAAAAAAATAAAATCCTTTTAGTTTCCGAGAAAAAAAATTGTAGTATTTTCAACTTTCACATCGCTGGCCTACTGCAGTCTGTAGCGTCATTCACCCACGTGGCCTCAGGCGATTCCAAATACTGAAATCCGATTTTAGTATTATCGTTGTTGCGATAGTGTTTACATTAGTTTTTCAAGTATCAAAAATGGCTTGCGTGTATAGCAACTCGGAGTTGATGGATATCGTTTTAGTTTATGGTGAAGCAAGGCAACGTTTGTGTTATGGTGAACCAGTTTCCAGTGCCGTGCAGAAGTGTATTTTTATATCATTTTCGAAATGCCCTTTCTGATTTTTTTTGCAAAATTGTATTTGTAAAAGTATATTCAAAAATTTTTTTTGGATAAGTTCTGAATCACCCTGTATACGTTTTGAAACCATTCCAAGTGAGGCAATGTTGTTCTTTAACCTGTTTCTTAATTATTAAAATAGAATTAAACATATTGCAATCGTTTTTTAGTGGTAAAATGTCCTCCAACTAATCCTTTTCTTAATCCAACTTAATTGTTTGCGGTCGATATGGGTTGTAATATGATTTTAAATGCGTTTGAAAAGCGTAAACAGTGGCTAATTTATTGCGGTTACTTTTTTATGAACGAATTCATAATTCCTAATAGGAATGAATATTTATTTTATTTTTAATCGACGTCAGAGTCCATATATAATACGAGAGTCGTTATGTTTTATTGCAAATTATGTCCAAATGTGAATGGAATAAGTGTCGAACGACATTAATGTCCCGCACAAATGGGTAGTGGATTGATATTTAATATTAGCAGTCGACATGGGTGTGTTCGTAAGAATTCTATTGTTTGAAATTGTATATTTACGCTACTGAACAGATTTTTTAAATCGAACGCTTTGCCAGTCCACAAAAATGATTATAATCGCAAGGATTAGGCCAGAAGTTGGAGAGTTGTGTGAGGAAGGGGCGGCATATTATTATTTAAACTTAATTAAAAATACTAATTTTAAACAGAAGTTATTTGTTTTTACCTTTGAAAAACCGGTATAGGGGAATTTCTCGAAAGTGAGTTGTTCTTCTTCTCCACCTAAATATACCCTGGCTGCGGCTATCGTAGGAATCGACATCCCATCACCAAGGAATAATATCACATTTTTAGCCCTGTCTGGATATGAAAAAAACAACATTTTTTATAAAATAAAATCAAAATTAAGTAGATAAGTAAGACATAACCATTTCATTCATTCCTTCAAAGTATTTGGTATATTTAATGCTTGACACTCACTTTGATTAATTCTTCTGTCCAATCTTTCTTTGACGGCTTTCGCGGCATTGTTCCTCCAAAATTTATGGTCGTTTTCTTCATCCATTTCTTCCAGGGTCTTGTTCCTTACTATCCTATTGGGATATGGAGAGATTTCGTCGTCTAAAACGTAGAACATATTAATCTCCCAATAATATCTTAACACCCTGTATATTAAAAGATCTATTACGAAACATACACGCGGGAACTGTATAATCAGACTTTTTGTTGAGTTTAAACAAAGCGGGAAGAAAAATATTGCACCTAATAAAGTTTTTATGATTTAATTATTTGGTATTTCAAGCTCATACAAAAAATTAAATTCAAAACCGCGAACAAACGAAGTGATTAAAAAAATGACACGAATTTTCTAATTATGTAAGTAGCAATTAGTGTCTATAATGGTTATGAAAATAAATATAGCCTTTTTAATGATTCTATATCGCTGTCAGTTATTTGGAAATTAAATTCGTTTATTTTAACAAAAATTGTTCCTATATGGTTTGCATGGTAAACAAGAACACGTTTGTTGTTAATTTGTTTAACAGGAAAATTACAAAGCAACCGTTAAGTTGCAACATATACCTATTTAGTAGAAATGAACTAGTTTTATCCTTAAATGATTTTAATAATATAATTTCATGCATAACCTTGATTGTGCTTAAGCAATACCTTTAATTGAGCGAACCTCGAAGCAATGAAACTGAAATTATTGAAATTGTAACACAATAACCAGGAAATATAACGATCACATATGAGGCAGAATTGTTCAATAACCTTTTTTTCTTTAATTGGTTAAAGTTATAAACTACAGAAAAAATTGAAAACGTTCTGGCAATATTGTTGTCGTTTGTAATAGTATTAAAGGGCATAGGGCCAAGAGCAAGTCCCTGAGGGGTACTTGAAATTATAGGTTTTACGACTTTACGATTTATTGCATATACGGATCTCGCAATAACGGAAGTAAAAGAAATTCATTATACTGAATTTGGTAAAGATATATAAAAACAAAGGCGGCTAGAACTAGTTTTGCAAGTGATTTGTTTTGGCTTTCTTTTTGTTGGTTTGGCATTGAAATAGAGAACTGAGATAACATAGCTGACCAGTGACCGTGATTTTTAAGGTATTTTGTGATCGAAATGTCAATTATGGAAGTTTGATGTTCGATAATGTATTCCCATTGTAGTTTCATGGGTATTTTTTTGGCTTTATAATCAAAATATTCGCAATTACTAAACTGATAAATATGGACTAAGAGTTCAATTTTCATTTGAGAGAGATTTGTTTGAAGATAGTCATTAATTATGGAATTTTTCATGCCAAACATCAGGTGTAACCCAAATTCTAAACCATTCGAAAGCAAAATGTAATTTAAATAGATATAAAACAGGCGTTGCCTTGTTTGAATAATCGGTACATAGGGTGGAGCCGATTGATTTCGCCTTTTTCAACATTCGCTGTAGTTCCTTGTCTTAAAATTTAGGGTATCTATACAGGGCGTTCCTTCGATTTGGTCAAACTCGAAATTTTAAATTTGCAAATATTTTTATTCATCCCATTGTGATTATTGTTTAATTTTAGGCTAAACGTTGCTGGGTTACCAACATGTAGAGAGCGTAAACTTTTTTCACACCAGTTACATAAGTGTTTATAAAAAAAAATTGGGTTTTTGCGAAAGCGTACAGGAGTGTGCAAATCATCACATCCTTTCATTCAGGATTATATATGGAAGCTGAGAAATTTAATTTGCGTGTACACACTGTGAAGAATCCGTTAAGCAGGATGCCGATTCCACAGATATGGCAACAGACTTCAACTCGAGGAATTCGCGATATGTCGAATATATCCTTATTTCGACGAGATTGTTATTGTTGGGACTTTTAAGAAGAATTTTTAAGTTTGCCATTTTTTATTAATTTAATATCAACATCGAATTAGACAAAACGATCTAAATTATGTGAAAGATAGCGATATGAGTAATAATAACCGTCCTTTCTTCCACACAATTAACTTTCAGAGTTAATTGTGAGCTGCCGGGTAAAAATTGTTGTTGTACCAAAATTTTTAAGATTTATTTCTATAGAATTTAAATTACCACAATCGTGTACTACTTTCCGGAGTGTAGAAAAATTCAGGTAATTTTTTTTACAGAAAAATGTTTCCGAATTTATCAGCAATTATCGTCAGAGCCCTGTCCATTTTTAATTCAAAGTCATAGCCTACTGATTTTTCTAGCACAAAAATTATAAAAGTATTATTAGAAAATTCCAATCTAACTTAAGGCACAAATATACCAATTTTTGCATTTTTCAGTCGAAAATTATTTCTTGTAAACGTTCAACACCCGGGAAGTATTTAAATTTATGTTTCAAACAGCCCTGAATAAAAAATCCGTCGGTTTGTTTCGTCTGAAATATTCCCTAAATGTAATTATTGCATAAAAAGGAATGGTCGTAGCTGGCCATGGCTTTGAATTATAAAGTGGATGGGGCATGTCGTTGGCGTGCTTTCACGAGGTCAAGCTTTCAAGAAGTTCGTTAAAATCTATTAATAAATAAAAAAGTTAGGCGATTAGTATTTGATCAGAAAACTTTGTATAACAATTTATTCAAATTACAGGAAAAAGAACAACTAAAGTAGCTGGGAATATTTTATACAAAATACTTTTTAACATTTAAAATGTGTTCATTTCGTTTGGTATAATTTTCGTAGTATTTGGTTTTTTAAGCTTAAATTCTTTATAAATTAATAGATTAACATAAGATTTATGTTCAAAACTAGGCGAAAGACACAGTTGCTGAACTTTGAAGTTTTTTGGGTATTTTGTCAAAAAATTAAAAAAATTAATCAAGCAATTCCTTCTGCCAAAATTATTATTCTGCCAAAGTTATTTTTTTGAAAAATGTGTGAAAAACTGTGCTAATGTTACATTTGTCTTTGGTATTACATAATATTTTTTCGTTACATGTAGTGAAAACAAAGAAAATTAAATCCTGGTTCTTAAAAAGTAAATAAAAAAATCTGTGTTTCGTACTCACCCTCTTCTTCGTTCTTCCTAAGCTCCATGGGCCCGCCCATTACCACCGCACAGAAACCGACTACCAACAGGCAATAATAAACAAACATCTTACAGGTGGACCGAGTAAAGGTCGTCTTAATCTATCGAGTAAGGGTACACCGGTATCAAATCAGTCGAGATAACCTTTGAGCTATTATATATCGGCAATCCGGCTGTTGGGCACACGCTCCCACTATTTTTTCTAAGGTCACACGCAGAAATTTTCGCCCGACGATTAATTCGTGATAGGGGGAAAAAGCGACCGATTATTCGGAATCGCATTGTTGACCCAGGAGCGTTGACTGTCGAATCCAATCGACAATCGAATTTTCGCAAAGTGGGTTCTCGGAAGGTAGCGAGGATCCCCCGTTGGGTCTTTTGTGGAGGCCTGGTCTGTAGTTTTCCTCTTACTATTTGCGGAAATTTTTTCATTAAATAGTATTATTACAATTGGGTTAGGGAATAAATTTTCAATTCAGCCGAATGACAAATTTGTGGTGATCAAGGAATTTCAAAATTAAATGCTTGATTTCTGACACAGGGAAGGTCAAAATTAAGTGTTTTGTGAGATATTTATTTATAATTGAAGAAAGACGTTGTCACAGATCTATTTTTTATTTAATCGAAACATGTGAAAGTTCGATCCCTGATGTCAGCGTCTACTTGACAACTACTCCAACTTTTTAAATAGCAGGGGACGTTACTATTAAAATTTAGGATGTACGTCAGTCTACAAAATCTAGGAATTTTCATTATTAACATTATATGGATCCGGGAATATCAAGAAATATTTTTACTGAATTTAAGTTTATGTACCGAAATAAAGTCGGTATTAAAAAAATCCATATTTTTGTGATGCCTTTACTTTTACTTTGAGCTTCTTATACAGGGTGTTTTTAAAAGAAGTAGTACAAACGGTACCGGTGAATCTACAACTAAAAAGAACACGTTTTGTATAAAAATGACGTGAAAATGTTAACCTATTAGGAGATACAGCCTCGCAAAGTTTCCAAAAAAATATGGAATAATGGCTGTAATTTGAAAACCAAAAAAGATATAATAGTCAAATTTTACAATTTTCAAATAATGCATGTGCAACTTTCAACAATTTTCCGAAAATGTCTGCCCCTTGGAGGGGGTTGAAATAAACATCCCCTAAGTTATTTCTTTCTACAACTTTTTTGTTTGACAAAAATTGAATATTCAAAAATACGTATTATCTAGCTTGGTTTAATTTAACACTTTTCTCTCTCAATTTTTTGCTTTAAAACTCGAACGATTGCAACAAGGAAATATTTAAGTAGGCGTAATACTAATTTCTGTCATTAATTAACCATTTCCGTTACTTCATTTGAAAACACCCTGTATATTTTTAATTAGGGTATAGAACAGGGTAAAAAACAGATGTAAATCAAAGTAGCATATTTTTAAATAGGCACAGAAAGAATGCAAATTTCATCGGCTTATTTCTCTTTAAAAATCATATTAAACAAAAAAGTTTTTTCTCGGTACCAACCAAGAATGCCTTTTTTAGTTTAAGGTTCAAGCTATCTAAAAATGTTATTTTTGTGTCTTTATCATAAAGGGTGTAAAAAATTGACATTATTATGCTACCAGATACTTCGTCCCTGGCAAATCAAATAAGCCAAATTGTTTTCATTGGTCAATTTTTAAGGAGTCTTATCTGTTGTCCATCGTATTAAAAAATAATTAATTACATAAAGTATTTTAAAAGTTATTTAAGAAAAATCGATTTTCAGGGGCGTCTTTTAGGGGCCTGTAGGGGAGGATTTCTTTATGGAAATGTAAAAATAAATTAATAGGTACTGTTAGAAACTTCCACATATTTTCTAAAATGTAAATTTTAAAACTTTTTTAATGTCGATATACGTATTCTTTGCATTTAATCTTTTTTCAGAAGCTTTCGACAATAAAGTGAAAGTTCTGGGGCTAAAACCTGTCAATTTCTTCTAATTCCCATTAGCTCTAACAGCTGTGGACATAAATAGACTAGGCGGTATCTGTTTTGGTTTGGGTGAATCGTATATCCACGGAGATTTTTGGCTTTTTGGCTTTCAAATATCACTAGAAATGGAAATTTTTGTATGCACATAAAAAACGTGGGCTTAACTTTTGGCGGCGCAATATGTTAAAAAAACTCGAAAAATGTCATATTTTTCTTCCTACTTAATTATGTATTTTTTCAAGAGTTGATTTTAGGCGAAAATGGAAGAGGAAAAAAATGATTGTAATGAAATTTTTTACAAAATATGACTAGTTACAAATCGAATGAATGATTATTATTGTAAAAATCAAAAAGTCGACAACAATGGGGTTTAAAAACATTACTTTTTTTTAGGGGATTTTTTTGGGGCCTTTAAATTGGGTATAGGACCTTCATACTTGGCTCAAGAAAACTTCATGTTATGTAGAATCGTCACACCAAATTTCATCAAAATCGGTTCGATAGATTTTGCATAATTATTTTGCAATCCAGATTTTGAAAAAAAAATTGCAAATTTTCAAAATTTTGCACAGCAAAAACCAAGGCCCTTAGACACTTGAAAATTTAATCACATATAGAAGGGCTCTCAAGCTTTCAAACGCTTTTTGAAAAATTCTAATCCGTCAATTAGGAGAGCTCTGTTATAGTCGATCAAAGTTAGATACTATAAAAAAGAACAACTTCAAATGAATTTATTTCTACAAGGCTTAGAAGTATTTAAGAACAATAAATACACTAATGTGCTTAAAATTTACAAAAAACTATATAAAAGAATATTCCTAAATTTAAATAAAGTAAAAATTTAACATTAACCGTGTTATTCCTAATGCGCATGCTTGGAATAGCCTCATATGCAGATGAAATCTTGTTGATATGTCATCGCTGTCATCATTAGCGTATTTTCTCTTCTTTTCTTTAATCTTGTCATTTTCTAGTTCTACTAAGTATTTTTATTGTTTTTCTTGGTGTTGCGCTGTGTCAGTGGGTTTATCAAGTATTTTTTTCTTCAAGTGGTTTATTATAGACTTACCGTTAACCATAACCAAACATTCCTTGAATGATATCCTGTTGCCAGGCTACTTCGCTTACATGAAATTATATTTAATGCGCATGCTCAGTAACATTGATATAATTTTAATTTATTAATTATTATAAATTTAAATATGCGAATTCTATAATTCTTTTAGCTTGTCACTGGGGTTTGAAACTTCTTAAATATTTCTAATATTGCCAGAATATCGCGATATTTAAGGTCATGACAAAGAAGCCATTATTTTGAGACTTATGTCCAAAGAACATAAGGTCGAAAATCGATCTAGTAAAAATATTGGGACACTGTCACAATGGGGTTGCCTATTATTTGACGTATGTGACGTCACTACTAAAAAGGTGTATTCATAGAAGACAATATCCAACATTTTGCAAGTACATTGCAAATATGCAAATATAAATTTTTAAGGATCTTAATTGATGCCGCAAATAAAACTGTATAATTCGGATCACAATAATCATTATTATGATCCTTATAACGATATTTTGATAATTTTGCATAACTGAATCCTTATATGGGCGATATATCTTAACACCACATCCAACTATTTACATTTTTTAAATATAACATTCACTCTGCTGTTGCCCAAACACCTTGCGTTGTACAAGGAGATGCAGTTTGTAAACATAAAACCAATGAATGACCTTTTTCCAATACTCTCTCCACTGGTCTTCCTAAGGTTACCGGAATTCATTACATTTAGTATTCGATTTATAAAGAACTATTATCGCCTATCTTTCTATTCATAATTGTACAATCATTAAGTGTCTTTTTTTTTAGTGCAATGCCTTGCCAACCACGTGAGTCTAATATCAATGACAATGATTTTACATAAAAAATTTATTTAAATACAGATTATCCGATATCAATGATTTTACATAAGAAAACCTGTTACATTAATTTATGCGTATCTGCATTGGGTCAAGGATCGGTTGCATTTTCTTGTTCGCGTTACTGTTGCTAATATAAGACCCGTATCTCACCATTAGAAAATTGCTAAGGTAGGTACTCCACCTGAGAACCAACCAGTTCTATCCGGTGTTACCAAAGCGACGGGTGCTGTAAGAACTGATTAATTACCGAAATCAGGGGCGGCTTGAGTTCCTTTTCAACCTCGGTTAAATGTCATTTTGCATGGGCCTTGTTGTGCAAACGTTATTTTGTTTATTTACTATGTCCAGATAAAGATAAGGTCGAAGAATTACATGGTGAGAAAGTAAAATGCAACAAATTGTAATAAAAATTCATGTAAAAATTGTAGTAATATTGTTAATGTGAAACTGTGTAACCTAGAAACCAGACTGTACTTTACTGTGTCATTTATGTTACTTATATACTACAATTTTTTTAATTGGCTCTGGTTTTCGTGATATTCTAACCTAAAAGTGCCAAAATCGCGATATTTTTGACATATTTGAGGTTATGTTACAGGATAGGTAAATTTCACTCACAGGGTTTTTGGGCTTAGGGTATTAGCCTCTTTTGCGTATAAATGTATTTCCAGATTGATAAAGTGCGTCAAATATAAGCTATATATCAATTTTTTTGACATTTTTTCAAGTTTATAGCAAAATTCAAAATTCAGAAATATGAAAGATATCAACTTCCGGGTGCTGATGAATTTAGGTTTCTAGTGCTGTGTTGTCAGTATGTTCAAAAATCGGGAAACAACTATTAAATTTCAACATGCGATTTCTCAAAGACGAAAAATGATATCGGAATAAATCCAGGGGCGTTTAAAGAGTAAGTCTACTACTTTAAGACCCCTTTAATTGTCTCAGCAAAAAAAATTACCTCTCCATATAACATAACCTCAAATATGTAAAGAAAATCGCGATTTTGGCACTTTTAGATTAGGATATCTCGAAAACCAGAGTCAATTGAGAAATTTCGACCACGGATTCGATTTCAGCGCACCAAAATCCTTTGGGAAAGTATATTCGTGTTATTGGGTTAAATCTTCTCGGGCTGTGTTATTAGACTAGATAAGTCTCATATAAAACTAACCTTTACTGTATATACTGTAATGTATCTTAAAATTTTTTAAGCTCATCCTTATTTAAAACATCATTGAAAATTCAGAATCGTAATTTTACATCGACTAAAATTTTTGCTACTTCGGGAGTACCTCAGGGTTCAGTTCTTGGCCCGCTATTATTCAATATGTTCATTAATGATATTTGTGAGGATCTTCTATCTATAATGTTTTCTTATAGGCAGATGACTTCAAACTGTTTACCTTTGTTACATCTATTGATGACTATTGTACTTCAAAATCTGTCAAGAATGAACGAGTAGTGACAAAATAATAAACTGCACCTAAATATATCAAAATTGTCAAAACTTGTCTGTCAGAACAGTATAAAAAAGTGTTGTTTAAAGGTATTCATTTGTTTCTCGTTCCAATTTCAAGGAAAGTCTTCACGTATGCAAAATTTTTGAAAATAATTAGGTAAGCCAACAATTGACGCACCAGATTGACGATTTCTCAGATAGGTATGGCATCTATCTCGTGAGGATTGGGTTGAATGCTTTCTGTGTTAATTGCTTGCCGTAGATAATTTACAGAAGTAAAAAAAAACGCGGACTTACGCAATCCTGGTACCAGTTTATTTTCTCGTGACTTTGTTAGCACTGACTCCAAACACTGGAGACCTTCTTTTACTGTCACTAAGTGAGTAATAATGCAAATGATAGATCTTTTAAGTCCACCGAAGCATTGTTAATGAGTCTATGGAGCACAACAAGGAAGTTTTTTAAGCCAAATGGCAGACGAACAAATTCGTAGCATCCTCTGGTGTCACGAATGCAGTTTTCTCTACGGACTTAGTTTAATTTCTGTGCCATTAGTGTGACAAGAGTGGATAATTTTCTTTGGTGTGTCCGATGAATGGGCCAAAGCGAAGCCAATCAGAAGCTTCTTTTTAATAATAAAAAAATACGTGCGAAAAGGAATGCTTTTTAGACTCACGCCTTTTTTTAAACAATTATTAACTCTTACATTTACAAACGCCAGTTAAAGTACTTTCATTGACACCCTGTATATTTTTTAGAAGTATCAGTATTTTTCACAAATGTGTTTATTGTTTTTCTGGTAGAGCAACACCGATTTGCTAATATAGTCATACACCTACAATAAAAATTCGTTTTTTTTTCACAATCTCGTACTCGGGCTGCCCTAAAGCCGGCCCTGTCCGTACTGTCGATTCCGCGCGGAGGAGAGGCGGACGGCCACCTGTGCAAAAGTAAATGTTATGCATTTATTATCGTGCCAAGGAAAGTAAGACCGTTTTATTTGTCTGTCGAACGGTTTTGTAGGCGCCACAACAGATTGGTTTGTTGTATGAAATCGATGCTGGTTAGCAAACGGCCGCTCTGATCTGTGACGGAAAAAATGAGCATTTAGGTAGTAACCATTCAGCGGGAAAATGAACCGTAAATATGGTAATGGGCAACTTGCGAACTTAAATGTCAGTTTTAATTGGGTGGTCGCCCTAAAAATTTCCGCATTTAACGAAAGAACTATACTATCTAAAAAAGGTGTCCTTGAAGTATGGTCCATTCATTTTTGAACACCATGTATATTAAAAAACATAATAATAATCATACATTAGGAAACCTAACCTCAAAAATGTTATGTCATAAAATGTCACTGTGAAGGGTTGTAACTAGCGACCCCTAACATATGGTCTACTAACTAACAACACTGACCTTTTCAGCACCCTCAAAAACTCATCTGTAGTAAATTCCAATGCATTACTTTATTTTCTGGAAAATGTATGGCTAAAATTTCACTTTAATGCATAGAGAAATTTTTTTGATGTTCTGTATTCAGCTGAATCTGTTGTATCTTTTTCCAAACCTTTATAGGCGAGCGGTTCACCCCTAAAAAGATGCTTCTAAATGAAGGTAACCGACTCAATTTTTAAAACATAATCCTACAGCATGAAACTTTTTTATTTTATAAAGTGTATTTTTCTGATAATTATTTTTTTTATATTTTTCGGCGTAAAAAAATTACTCGCCGAATGGCTTTTTATTGTAAAATGGACCAAAATAAACACTTTTTGTTCTTTGACAAAAATGCTTCGTTTCCGAGATATTTACAATTTAATGTGAAAAAAGTGACGAAATCGACAAACTTTCGGAATTTTTTTCTCAAAAACTACTGAACAAAGTTTAATTCTAAAAAAAGCATAATAATCGGCAAATCTTCTACTTTAAGATACATTTTTTTGGTATAGGTCAATTATTTTATTCAAGGTCTAAAGCGAGTAAAAAAAGTCTACAAATAGTGAAATTGTAACTCTAGATCCATTGACACATGGATGGAAAATCGAAAATGGTTGTTTGGATTTTAATTATTTCGAGGGAGAAACTGCGTTATATGCTCCAAAAATATTTTTGTTCATGTATTGAAAAATATTCTACGAAAAATTGTAACTGTTTTTCATCGAACCTCGAATGCTGTGCAGTCTGTGTGTGCTCAGGTGAATGTCAGAATTTTTCATCCGAAATTGATGAAGAAACGCTTATTTCATCTCAAGAACTTGTCGAAAATAACTAAAAACTTATTATTTAAAAATTAAATAAAAAATAAATTAATATACTTTTATTGCTCTTAATATTTTTGTAAAATAAAAATAAAATAATTATCCTATACAAAAAATTATCTAGGTCAATTATTATTATTAGGCTAATTTTACGATTTAAAAAGCTTATTTAGTCTAGTTTTGGTATAACTTTCAAGCCAATTTTAGCCATTTATAAAACTAAAAATCAAATATTTAAATTTGACTAATTACTTGCAAAAAACCTTACTCCGGCTACAAAACCAAACAAAATGATCTTTTGAACATTTGTACTATTAACATATATCGATTTAAAAAAATAATAATAATGTTTATTGTAAATTTAAATTTGAAGTGTTATCATAATTTTCTTTAAAATACTTTTTTTACTCGCTTTAGACCTTCATAAAATGATTGACCCATACCAAAAAAATATATCTTAAAGTAGAAGATCTGCCGATTATTATGCTTTTTTTAGAATTACACTCTGTTCAGTAGTTTTTGAGAAAAAAATTCCTAAAGTTCATCGATTTTGTCACTTTTTTCAAATTGAATTGTAAATATTTCGGAAACGACGCATTTTTCGAATTTTTGTCAATGAACAAAAAGTGTTGTATTTTGGTACATTTTACAAATCAAAAACTGTTTTCAAAGCCAGGCGAATAATTTTTTTTTTACAACTTTTTTGTTTATAACAATTGACTGACCACGCCGAAAAATATAAAAAAAATATGTAAATTATCCGAAAAATACACTAAAATTAAAAAAAAATCATGCTGTAGGTTTTTGTTTTATCTCGGAAACGAAGCATTTTTTGAATTTTTATCAAATAACAAAAAGTGTTTATTTTCATCCATTTTACAATAAAAAACCATTCGGCGAATAATTTTTTTTACCACTTTTTTGTTTATAACAATTGACTGACCACGCCGAAAAATATAAAAAAAATATGTAAATTATCAGAAAAATACACTTTATAAAATAAAAAATTTTCATGCTGTAGGTTTTTGTTTTAAAAATTTAGCCGGTTCGTGCCTTTTTTTTAGGAGTGAACCGCTCGCCTATTATATTTTGTTATAAGATTTCGTGGGGCTACGTTTATATGTATTTAACCATGTAAGGGGTCATAGTAGGTGTTTATCATGCAAAGGACATTGATAAATGTTATTAATCATATGTACTTCCCTGCAAATTGTACAGGATGTAATGAAATCACTAGTCTCGTTCGTGTCAATGCTGCCGTGTTTCATAGGGATTTTTGTAGCCGTGCTGACCTTATAAAGCGAAGAAAATAAGTTGTTTCCTTCACAGCTCTCTAAATTACAGTTAAATTTAAAAAAATTCGACGTAGAACATTAATAAACCACCTCCTCCTCGCATAAGTCGAAGACTACGTGTTTTTCGCATCCTACATTTTTTTTTATTAGAATTCTACATTTTAGTCTATTTTTAAACAGAGGTTATAAATATATATCCCAAGTAATTTCTTTTTCATGGTAACTGCACATATTTCGCTTGACTAAAATTTTATAATGAACCGAGATTGTTTACAAATTATTAATTATTTTCATCTAATAGGTACCTACAAAAAGGGAATATGCTTCAATTTCGTCGATTTTTTTTTAATTCTTTGCTATAAATAAACTTTTAATTAATTTAGATAAGTTTGTTGATGCAATAAAAAAACTAGCAGCAAAGAAAAACGTTATATCAAATTATAGATATATTTTTCTCATACGAATTGTAAGCACTGATATCAGTTTCAAGTGGTGGGGATGTCGATATTATTTTTTTTTGACCTTGTGCTACTTAAATTTAAGAAGCGGTAGAGCGTTAAATGATGAAAATAAAAATGTTTTGTTGTTCATAAAGTTTTGCTGACGTATTTCACTGACCTAACAAACACACTGAACAATTGACTTAGTAAAAATTACCAATAAATGAATAATATAATAGTTTTACGCTTAATTCATTTATCTGTAACTGATTCAGCTTTAAACAATTGTTTAGATCATCTTGTAAATATGCTGGCACATGTCGTTGGTAAAGTAACAAACGGAAGTGGTCTAGAAATAGACCCTTGGAGAACTCCTATGCTTTTTCGACGAGTTTATTGATGTGTGTTTGTGTTATAAAAAAAGATTGCTCCTTAAAAACATTTAATATATTGAACATTGAAATCTAGAATTTATAACATAACAAAAACAAACAACGAACCTTAAATGACGTAATTTTCATCCATTAGTATTTATTGAATATTGTACTGTTTCCTAAAATCAGTACCAAATAAGATAAAGTCAGGATATTTGTGTGGAAATATAGGTAAGGAATTTTTTCAATGTTTAAATATGTAAATTTCAGACAAAGCTCCAAATTCCAAAGAAAATAAGCAGAAAAAATATTTGTTTAGTATAATATTGACTATTGTTTGGCTTGAATCTGTTACATCAAGTATTATATAATCAAATATTTAAGTACATACATATAGTAATTGAATATAATAATAAATTGTTGACGATTTATTTGTTACATCGGAAAAATAATAAATAATGAAGTCATCTATAACTCCATACAAATATATCTGTTTTTTTTGTAATGATATTTAAAAGTAGATCTTTTGATAAAAAATGATAACTTATCACTAATATCTTAACTAATAATGAACTCAGTTGCATAACAATCATTTTACATATAATAGAAAACAGTACTAATTATTATTGATAGGATTTTCATGTAAACTTATTTTAAACCTTAATCTAGAATAATCTGGACCCCCATTGTGAACAATTTTTTGAAAATTTTCATGGCACAGATATTTTAATCGAATTTTTTATCAAAATATTTTAGTTGGAGCTGTTGTTATCTTAGGATTCACATAATATGGAATTAATAATTAAATATGAGTCTTATTAGTTACTTTTTTTTTATTGTTAAATTATATAAATATTTTGATATATCTAGTTTTCAGTTCATAAGATCCAAACTCGAACGATGCTTATCCACAGTGATATCTTTTGTTGAAACAGTCGAACTGCTCTATTGCCGGGAAGATGTCACCACTTTCACCATTTCAGTTTCTGATTGGTTTTAATCTTAGCATGTTTTGGAAACAATTCAAAAATAAAGTAACAGTTCTTTGCCAACAAAGTTGACCAATTTGTTTGTCACTTTTTTAGCTTGATGTTACAGGTTGTGTATATTGCTCACATATGAAACAAAGCATATTATCTTTTGATTTTTTTTCATAATTTCTTGGCAAATATCTCTCAACCAGTATTGCAATTTTTGTAATAATCTTAACAATGACCCAGTTGACTGTATTGCTAAACAGTGACAAATTTGGAATGTCCAGAACCTACTTATTTTTTAAAATAAATTTAAATAATTAATCACAAATTAAACGCTTTGTTGTCGATTGTTTTTTAGGTTAACTTTCGTAAAAAAAAACAAAAGAAAAGTGATTATTTCGTGGTGTTCTAATACTCAAACAGTGATTGATGTGAGGATGTGTATTTTTTTCTGTTAGCAAAAACAACAACGCTAAACTAGGAGTACATAAAACGAGTACTTATTATTCTTCAAAATCGTCTTTATGTGCTTAGAAAATTTGATATGTGAATCCCAAAATAATGATGTTTTACTACATACAGCTCTGACATTTATTGCGGTACATTTATGTGGGAGACTTCTGCTGCGAAATGTAAATGTTAACGTAGATAAACTATATTGGCAGAGGCAGTATCTCACGAGCAATAAATGTCAGACATACGTACCGTAACAAATCGCGTGATATGTATGTAAGTAATAATATCAAAATAATATTACTTTTATAATTTTAAGTGTAACAAATAATGTGCCTTACTCCAATCGTTATGAATTTTGGGAGCCTGTAGATTAATATAAAAAATATACACCAATGCAAACAATTAAAGGGTCATAAGAATTTCTGAAATTTTTCCGTGATGTTTGACACTGATTGTTTTTGGGTGAAAATGGTCGTATCAGGAATTAAAAAAAGCATGAAACTTCACAGGGTTGTTATTGGTATATCGAACTGTAAAAATGTAAAAATCATGCTTAACATTAATCATTTCGTGAATATTTCTAATTTAGCCGTAAATTTTCTAAAAAACCATAAATTACCCATTTTTTCCTGTTTTTTTTTTTAAGTTCGTGTAAATGAAATAACATTTTTTCCGAAATGTTGCGGCGGCATGTTATAAGGAAATTTATTCCAGTTTTTGAAACTATCTTTCAATTCTTCTTTTCAATTAAAAATGTGTCGAAATTAAAAAAAAAAGAAATTGAAGCTGAATAAACAAGCTATCGGGTTATCCGGGGCTATCCAAGTTCGTGAACTTTGCCAACATTTTTTTGTCCCGCTATTTCTTAGAATTGCCTGATAACCGTAGCTCCTAAAAAATTTCGACCGAAAGATCTAAAAACTAGAATCTTAGAGCTTCAAAATTATTTTCTTTAATTCCCGATACGACCATTTTTCACCTAAATACAGTCTGTCAAAAATCACGGAAAAATTTCGGAAATTCTTTCGACCTTTTAATTGTTTGCATTAGTTTATTTATAAAGAACCAACTTGTGGTATGAAACATTTTTAAGTTTATTGCAAATATATGAATAAATGTAACTCATTCAGTATTTAATATAAACTTTTACGTAAACGACGAAACGTTTTTATAAATATTGCAACTAATTATAATATAATGACAGTAGGCTAAATACCAAAGGAAAGACTGACGAAAAACATGGAGAGATTAAGTACATTATATTTCGAGGAAGTGTATAGTCTTGCGTTGCCGGAAAAATAAGTTAAAAGTCCGGCGGCGGCAGCGAATTACACACTTTTTTCTTGATACGTGCCTACTCGAAGCTTTTCGTCAGTCTCCCTTTTATTGAATGGATATGGGGATAGAATACATCTTCACACTTACGCTATATAAATCGAAATTGTATTATAAAAACGATACACGTCGAAAAATTACTCAACATATCTTCAATTCATCTATTAGGAAGGCGTAGGAAAATTACTAAAAATAATTTCTAAGTGTGGACATTTTCACACGACGTTACTTAGTTAATTTATTGTATACACTCTTTATTATTAACGACTTTGTTTTCACTTATACTTTACAGCTAATGGAGATTACTCTTTGAGGATTGAGAAACAAAGAAAAAATATACTTTTGGAACGGAAATAGTTGCATTATTGTCTCTTCCACAGAACATTCACAAGTACGGTGCGGCAAAATTAAGCATTTGTTGTTTTCACTTCTATTTTCAGGTGTAGACACAGCATATGTAAATCAGCGTGAAACTGATGGTTTACATATGCTGTGGTAAAAGAATTTGAAATTGTAGAGGATTAAAACTGTGCAAAGGAGAATTATGTAATTATATGTAGGTATCTTTCGTAAAATATTACTAGGCCGTCCCCTCCACCACATGGTTTAAATTGTTCTATTGTACAAGATGTTCCTTTAGGAGGAGAGTTATGGATCACCCTGTGCATGTTTTTTGCTTTTTTTTGCAATTTTTTTCTAACGGAAGATGGTTTTTTCCTTATTTTTTTAATAAAAAAAGTTCACGTTTCCGCCACTTTAGTAAAGAGAAAACTGGAAAAGGACTTTTTATTTGTCTGTATAAAAAACTATTATCCTTTCGGCATTTCGTTTCATTCAATCAAATTCCGAAGCTATGTTGATATTAAATTTTGTTTGACAAGCAATTTTTTTATGTGTTTGAGGTCTGGCATCGATATACAGGATGTCCCGTTCATGTTTCAAAAAAATTTGTGTGCAAGTTCCTCATGGGAAAATAATAGGGGTAGTTCATGTTAAGTTTTTTTCTTAGACACCATGTTTTCGAGATACAGTGTGTTGAAGTTGTTACTTTCCAAGTGGTTTTCCTTAATTATCTTTAATTCGGCTAAAGATAAAAATGTCAAAATTTGTACACGAGTAAACATCAACTGTGCCTTAAGACGCAAACGGTTTTTTTCTGAAAAGCAGTGTCGCCGATACAGGTAATTGACGGGGTAAAATCGAAGAAAAAATATGTTAAAAGTCAAAATTTATTACATTTCTAAACGGTTCTGTAAACTCTAAACTCTAAAGGATACTACTTGTCGAAATTCGGTAGCATGTACCATTTTCGAGAAAAATGAAGTTGAATTTTTTTTGCTCATATAAAGTGGCACAAGTACATTAACAAAATATTAAATTGAAAGAGTACCTTACTATTGAATGAGCTCAAGACATTTAGCTACCAACAGTATTTGCATTTAAGATAATTTTAATTTCTTACGTATCACATGAAACAGTTAAATTGTAAAACATTTTATTAACTAAAGAAAAAAAAAAATTAAAATTTATTTTAAGTATGTTGTAAACTAACATTTAAAAAAGTAAATCAATAAACAGATTATGGTTATTAATTAATTATTATTATCTAATTTTGGATTTTGTAAACTACTACACTACCATTACTAAAATAAACAATTGTTGAATGGACTGAATTGATGATGGACATGAATGCTTAAGGAGGTTAATCGGGTACGGAAGTACGTCTAAAGTCTAACGAGAGTTTCTGTAGATTTGCTAGTAACTACAGTAGGTAGTAAGCCTTTAGATTTGGCAACGTTGCATTTGGCTGACTCGCTCGCATTCTGTTTACTTGGACACCTGCAAATTTCAAATAATACGCTACGTCGAGACCGCGGCGTTGCCGCTATCACGCATATGGAGGTTAAGTTAGTCAACGACGTCAGTTTGAGGGAGAATTATTATAAATTATGTATCTTACAAGTACCTAATCGATTTCTACGAGCTGTCATACAGTTCCTTAGATATCGGTTTCCTATTTATACAAGTTGCTGTGGAAACTGTTCGTCAATTGTTGCGCATTCCATGTGAAAAGACCAAAAAAATCTGCATTCTCATAAGACTTCGTACTAAATCGTGAAAAATTATTTTATTCATATCTTGTCTCTTAGGTATCCAAACTAGTAATAATTTTTTTTGAGGATTTTCTTCATATTAATAAGCTAATATTATTTTTTTTACGAATATTTGTATGTCAATTCCAAATCAGATAAACCTCCTTAAAAAAGTGATAAAAACAGAAAAATATTAGGAAACAGACTCGGAGACATACAGAACAAAACAGCTGCACAATTAAATAAATGTGCAAACGCGAAATACGACAGTAGATACTGAAATTGTCCCCCATTTCCTTCTATGCAACTTCATTTTTCTCGAAAATGGTACATGCTACCGAATTTCGACAAGTATATATTTTTTTTGTAGTATGCTTTAGAGTTTACAGAACCGTTTAGAAATGTAATAAATTTTGACTTTTAACATATTTTTTTCGATTGTACTCCTCCAACTACCTGTATCGGCGACACTGCTTTTCAGAAAGAAACAGTTTGCACATTATTCTTAACGCACAGTTGATGTTTACTAATGTACACATTTTGACATTTTTATCTTTAGCCGATGTAAAGATAATTAAGGAAAACCATTTGGAAAGTAACAACTTCAACACACTGTATCTCGAAAATTGGGCGTCTCAGAAAAAAACTTTACATGAACTACCTGTATTATTTTTCCATGAGGAACTTGCACACAAGTTTTTTTGAAACATGAACGGGACACCCCGTATAATGTTATTTCATGTTTGTTTGGTATTTTCGGATTTGAAATTCCTTTTTTTTCGCAGGGATATACTTTACGGTAGTTTATTACCTCTTCTATAATCATTTTTTTTTCATTTGTTGTATGTATTTTAAATTTATTTGCATATTGAAAAATCCCCAAAGAAAAAGGAAGGTTTTAATTTTTTCATTCCTTTTCACTATTTTTTTTTTAATAAAAATACCCCAAAAAATAAGGTGAATTACTTATTTGAAATTCGCGGGTATTATGAAAGCATACAATTGTTTTTTTGAAGGTTGGTAGTACTGTTCTTGATATCTATGCAGTTTCAAGTCCATATATTCAGTCGCTGCAGAGCTACTCGTGTTTTTGTAAACATGTCGCAAAAAAATGTTTACAAGTGGTACATCACCTCATTTTTTGTACAACGGGTTATACTACAACGCAGCGACAGAAAATAACCAAACGAGGTTGGCTTTGGCGACCCACGTTATTTTTAAGAAACACCCCATATATTGTTCACTGTAAAACTGGACAGATTTAATGTACCTGCTGTAAGTATATCAATGTTTACCTTATATTATTTCTTTGCTTCTCGAAGTTACAAATAGATTCGTATAGAAATTATTTATAGTAGACAAGTAAGTTCTTGCACCCTGTATCTCAGAACCATATTGTTTCACTAAAATATAATCTTAGAGCGTTAGTTATAATAATTATCGAAAAAGTGAAGCAGTGCTTATACATAAAAGGAGGTTTGGGACATTGTTTTTTTAAGGTAGCTGTATATTTTGTTTATCATGATACGAACAGGACTAGGTGATTTTTGGATCAAGTTCTCGCCGTCTATTCTTAGTTCTTCGCTGTGAGGATGGTCACGAACTCTGAAATAAGACAAAGAATAGATTATAAAAGGAAGAAATGTTAAAAATTATATCCTCAGATAGAGCCCAAGTCATTCTAATGGCAAATATTAGTCCAGAACTGTGGGGGTGGGGGAGAGGGATGTGACCAAGTCACCAATCAAGTAAAAAAAATGATAATTCCGTTATACCTTCATAGTTAACTTGACCATCTCCATCCAGATCGGCCTCCTTGATCATATCATCGACTTCCTCCTCCGACAGCCTCTCCCCCAGGCTGGTCATCACGTGACGCAGTTCGTTTGAAGATATCAGACCGTCGTTGTTTTTGTCGAAAACCCTAGAACCATGTACGAATAACAGCGAGCCTAGAGCTGTGACGTTACTCACCTAAAGGCCTCTCTAAGCTCCTCCTCCCCATCCGCATCTTTCATCTTCTTCGACATCATCTGGAGGAACTCGTTGAATTCTATGGTCCCGTTGCCGTCCTGGTCCACCTCGTTCACCATGTCCCGCAGCTCAGTCTCTGCGAAAAGCGTCAACAAAGACAGATTAATAATAATAATTTAAAATCAAACATACAGCTGTTAGTCCAGGCGCTAGAGCATTCGAGGCGTTTGTTGTGACAAATTTTTCTGATAGTATTGGAATGTTACATATTGTACTAGCTATGTCATGCCTAAAAACCCCCGCTAGGTGTTTGTGAAAATGCGGGCTCGGTCAAATTGGCTGAAGTTGTTGGTTTTGTATTACTGACCAAAAGTATCTATAGTACTTGGGTCCGAAAATCAATTTTTTCTTGCTTATAGTGCTCTGAGTTAGTTCTGCTGATGATGACTGCAAAGTAGTATGAGTAGAATATTAAAACAGTCACTTTTGGGAAAAGTTTATAGAAAAAATTAATCGAATGACTCGAAAACTTGCTAATTAACATTATTGACATGTGCCAAACATCAAAATAGGTGTCTTGAAGACTGGGGAAGCCCCACAGACTCCTGAAGACAAAGAGAGAAAGAGAAGCCCTTTATGACGACACAATCACTCTATCTCTCTCGCACATTATAGTTCTGTCTCTCTTGCATACCATCCGACAAAGATGACCCAAACGAACCTTCCTTTCAAAAAATCTGGGATTTATCATTATCAGAATAACCCATTGTAATTTTTTTTAATTAGAATGGATTCTGCTAATGAAAAATGGAACATAATGAAACTTATTATTTAAATAACAAAAATGTTGCTAGAGTCCGGCTGGAATATGGGCAAAGAATGATCACTTTCAGTTTTTCGAAAATCACCCTTATTTAAGGGTTGAATGCTGTAAAACCCCAAATATTTCTATGTTATCAAAATAATATTATGAACGTGAAAATATCTCATTTCGTATTTGATACGGTCTTGTCCGGATTGAAAATGAACCCGTAATATCCCTAAAAGGGTGAAATCATCCCCTATACACCTAAAAATGCAAAAAATATATTAAAAGTTACAATTTGTTTTCTTTTTCTTTTATACGTGATAATTGAACCGTTAATAACCCACAATCACTAGATCCGAAGGAAAATACCCCTAAATGAGGGTGAAACCACACCTAAGTTCAACCATCGGCTTCAAAGTACATAAAATAATTATAATGCATGAAAAAAATTATGTTTCAAAATACATTCATTAGAATAATTTAAACACAAGTACTCCCATACCCCCAAGGGGTAAAATCATCCCCCAAATATACAAAAAATTTAAATAATGTGAAAAAATGTGAAAACTGTTGATGATTCTTAATTTATTCACTTTTGTTTTCTTTTCAACCCCTAAATAAGGGTGATTTTCGAAAAACTGAAAGTGATGCTCATTTTCATTTTTCATGACGGGTTTTTGGATATTTTTAGAATATTTATAGGACATTTCCTGTCGTCTCTGTCAAAGTCTCAAATACAGGCGGATTTTGCGGTCACTCTTTATTTGGGAGGAAGAATTCCGTCAACAAATACTGTAAAAAATATTATTAGAAATCTTAGATAACAGCCCCGATCTCAGTTTCTTTAACATATGTTTTTGGGGACATTTCAACAAAATATATTCAAAATTTACAAGTATTGAGAGAAAAAATACAGGACGAAATGTTTGACAATCCTGTTTTTAGGTATTCTTATGTTATCATTATGTTTCAAAATATATGCATAAAATATATGTATAAAGTTATAGTATATATGTATTAGTTATAAAAAGTTCTTTGTTATTTTTATAAGAATCTACTTTAAATTTTTTCAACAACGGATATTTTATACCAGCAAATTTTGATAATGTCGGAATATAATAAAGGAAAAATCTTACATTTATATTTAAAGTTTTTTTCCAACTTTAATGATTAAAGCTGTATGTGGGTGTCAAATACAAACAAAAACCCTGTACCTTCCGCGACGTATTAAAAACCAACTTGTATATTAAATAAATTTATAAAAATTATGGCATCACTAAATATTAAAAAAATATAGGTATGTTACTATAAAAATATATTTTCTGCAGTATTTCAATACCAAAAAATGAAAATAGTAGCTAATTAATGAAATTATGATTAAATAACATATCTGTGACGCTGTTGCAGAATATCCGATTGTCTACATAGGTGTTTGTTCATTCTTTAAAATATTTTTATCAATAACTACATCATACTTTTAGGTAGGTAAGTACGGTAACACAAAAAATAGGCATTGATTAAAAAATGTACAAAATATATCCGTGCGTACGCGTGACAACATTGCCAAACTGTTGTTTATGCGTTGCTAGGATACGCATAACCTTTGTCTAGGAATGCCGGACGCTTCATTTGAATCTTTCTAAAATGCTGCTGATGGTGTACTCTATCGGCAATTGGGAAATTTAAAACTGCTGTCCTATTCCGGTAGCTATGTGGAGCGAAGCTATGTTGTCTGTGCAAGTACTGTGAAAACTGTTGGTCAGTAGGTAACACAAAACCAACAATTGACCACAATTTCAGCCAATTTGATCAAGTCTACATTTCCATAAAGACAATGCGAGATCCTTTAGGCAACGTATCTCTTTTGACTGCGAAGTAACAAGATATTTATAGTCATTCAAGAAAACTTCATTCCAGTTCCTTCAGAGAGAGGTGATAAAATTTTTGAAAGTATGGATTTGCGATGTTATGTGTTTTATTAGTTATGTCATTCTCAATTGTGGAAGTACGTCATTCTATTGCGATATGGCGTTTATGGTTATCCACGAAAATTGATCTCATCTATTCAGTTTTTACCTCTATGTCAAAATTTTTGATAGTATTGCGATGTATTTCAAAACCCATGTGACCAGAATACTCCAGTGCACCACAACACAGGAGCCAATAAGAAGACAAGCCAATTTTGACGCTGCTAGTTGACTAAACTTTGGCCCAATGGAAATGAAATAGCGCGTTGAAAACTTACGAAATAAGGACAATCGATTAACTTTAGTTTTCTTGATCTTGTCAACGAATTCCTTAATGGCGATACTTACAGAGCTTTCCCGTCTCTCCAATCATTTAATTAGCGACCTACGGTTGAGAAAAACCTGACGATTCCCGTCCGGATCTCCTTCCGGACGAGGTGTCTGGTAAACAACGCCGGTCGGATTCGAACAAGTTGCTTAAGGATGGAAACTGATGCATTTCTGGTTGCCTAAATTATACCGAAAAATGGTAGAAAACAGCCCTTTTTTTATTCCAATATATCTTTTTAAAGCAATGGAAGAAAGTAGTAAAATTTCATATCACATTTGGCAAAGTATAAATGAAGACAGTAAAGCAAAAATTAATTGGGATAGGTAAATAATTCGTGAGAAATTAATTTCTAAATATGAAGGTTTTTTGGACTTTTACAAAGAAACGATTATTTCTTCATAGTATTATAGAATTATGCAATTT
>NW_019417443.1:588090-600274 GCF_000390285.2 Anoplophora glabripennis | reverse complement strand
ATTATTATTAATTATTAAAAAATGTTAAAATGTTTTTTTATTGTCCATAGACATACAATAAAGTGATTTTTTTTTCTTCAAAAAAGTAGCAAGATACGAACAAATTCAAGATACAAAGAAGTTGTGTTTTTAGTTGCTTAGTGCGAAAAAAATTATAAAAGTTTTATAAAACTGGCATACATTTTTTTTTTGTCAAAAATATTGATTAAAGTGCCTCCCGGTTAAGGTGCCACTGGACTTAATAATTTTAATCTAGTTAGAGTTAAAGATTTTTATGAAAAAACGATTTTTTAAAAAGTTTGACACTCAACCTCAAACTCAGGAATTGTATTCGTATCTAAATTAGCGCGTTGGTATGCAACAGACATACTGTATGTTCCAAAAATAAGCGTCAAAACTTTAACCACATATTAAGTCACCAAACGCAACAATTTCGGCCTAATAATTTTTTCCGAAATAATTTTTTTCGCTTGTACTTAAAATTCTGTTAGTGTAAACTGATCTAATCCAAAGATTTTTCTATACAGCTCACATCTGTGTTTATGTCTTGCTATTACCTCAAAAAGCATCCCAGTTCTCTTAAAGGATAGGTATTTTTTATACTAAGCAAAAATATGTGTCAATGTTCTTACCTGTAGGTCTCTGACCTAATGACCTCATCACGACTCCCAGTTCCGCCATTGTTATGGTGCCATCTTCGTCTTTGTCGAACAACATGAAGGCTTCTTTGAATTCTGCCACTTGGTCTTCCGACAATCCATATTCAGTCTAAAAGACCAGACAAAATATGATTACTTCATTCAAAGACTCAAGTCAAGGGAAAGTAACATTAAATAAATTTAAGAAGATTTACTAATGCAGTAAATGACACAATAATATACTCCGGAGTAAAACATAAATTTCTGAATTATACCAGCAGGTAAATAATGCAGAATATTATTTAAACCAAATAATTAAAGAGTATATATAAAGTAATATTGCAATGAAAAATTTGGTATAGCAGATTTAAATTAAGGAAGTCAGTAAAAATTAAGAATATATATAGAGCAATCTCTTTAAAAAGTTATTTAAATGACAAAGTATATATTTAATTTTTTACACCTTTTTTTTAGTGACGTCTTTATCCTTCAATGTTTAAAAAAATGAGTTCACTGTGATATCATATCACACCACAAATTAATCTAAACATGCCTACTGAACAACTAGTACAGTTCTCAACTCACACGCGGTGACACCACACCGAGTGATTGATCGAGCCAAATCAGGTCATGTAAATTCATATTTTTATTCGTATATTTACATCAATTATAATAAAAATACATAAAGGATAACGTGTAATTGTACACAATTATATAAAAAATCTATTTGAAAATTCACAATTTTTATCAGTATATGTATTTGGAAGCTATTTGAATTTATAAATGACATGATATAAAATTGGTTAAAAGCTGCATCAAAAAGCCTTTTCGTGAATAACATTACGGCCAATATGGCAGAAAGGCTATGTTAAAAAACCCACGATTGATTTTAACTACTGCATCGTGGATTTCATTGCATATGTGGTCTATAAAATGTAACACTAACACTACTGGACTGGACTAAATTCAGGACAATGTTTTAGGAATGTACTATTACTTCGTTTTCTTGTTTTTCACTTATTGTTACTGTCGTGCTTTTCATTGTTGCTATTGCAGAGCCTTAGAACTAGGGAATTCCAGTCCAGTGATGCCGGCTAATGTTTGACATAAAACGAATTTCGTCAGCTGTTCTCGTTAGAAGACAAACACAGCATATTTTCGTTTTCAACCTCGTTCCTATCTGATAAATAATCATTAAAATTCATTCCGTGCTAGACTTCAAAGAAAATCGCTAGCCTTGATTTCCCGCAACTATTTATACGATCCGAAAAACAGGTATTATCCTTTGACAACGACAGTTCTGCACAAAACGATTAATTTGCATCTGCCACTAACTTGTTAATAGTCCGAGTCAGTTCATGTTCTGATTCGCGCAATGTCCAATTAGTTAATCTAATAGCTGTAATGTCGCTAATGAGGTTCATAGGGACTAATTTTTACATAGCGAAAGGTCAAATGTTGAAATTTGCATTTCGTTATACTTAACGTTTGTTCTTAGCGTTTTTTTTATTAATTATGTAGTTAATTATATAGAAGTTTTTTAGATATTAATTGTTGAATTTCACAACTTTATACACGTTTCCTTTAGTTCGTAGTTAAGAAAAAAACATGTAGGGGGAAGTGGTTTTTTTTTGCCCATATCTAGCGAGAGATACAGGATGTAACTAAATAAATGTGAGGTGGAGGGGGATATTCTTTTATGTAACAGAAATCCATTCGCCTCATTCATGCGAATATATAACCCTTCAAAAGGAGGGGGAATTTATTTTATATTTTTTCCTTACCTAGTGAAATTAGTACATCTTTCTTATTATTGAAAAGGTATTTACTGAACAATTTCTTGATATTCCCTTTCAGTTATAAGAGGTAAAATTGAATAGTTTACAAGTAATGTTTAACGTAATTTTTTATGTCGTCAGTATGGATGGTCAATTAAAAACATAATTTAACATAATTTAATTTTATATTATATTATTATTATTTTATTTTAATTTAATTTTTTAATTTAACATAACATAATTTTGAGCAAATAAAAAATAAAATAGACCATAGCGCATAAGTTTACTCATAGGTACAGACTAGAGTCTAATTACAATAAAAAAAACAATAAAATGAACGAAAGTAAATTTAAAAAAAGCTATAATAATATTGTACATATAGAAAAAAAAAACAAAATTCCATGGACGTACCCCGGAATTTTCTTAGGGGGGGAGGGTTTACACTAAAAGCTTCAATTATCTAAACAAATACATAATATACTTATTTTTGTTTCACTTTTTATATTAATTAAAACTATACAGAACAAATATCAGTAATAATAATGTAATTTTTCAAACTGGCAGCATGCAGCAAGAATTGGGGGGAGAGGTCTCCCCCTGCTCCCCCTCTGACTACGCTCTTGAAAAAACAATTGCAATTACTACATATGAATCAAATAATGCAGTTTTTTAATTCTTGATTATCTTGCACAGGTTTCTTGTACCCAGCTTGTAAAAGAACCCCATGCTCAAAAGTCTATAGGATTTAAACCAAGTGTTCGAGGAGGTCATGGACTATCCAACGATTTGAATATGTTTCGTTTAAATATCGCTGTGCAAACCAATCCGATCTTTGACACCTAGAAGTACATCTTCAAGCAATGCTGGAGGTACTTCTTCGAGAAAACATCTTCATACAATTTAGGTGACAGAAATCAAGAGTTCCAGTCCAGATATTCAGAGAAAACTGTTGATACATATAAACTTCGACTGAGAGTGTCGGTTCTCTTCAGCTTATTTGTGAACATAATAACAATTGATTCTCTTGAGTCTGTAAATAAAATCATGATTTTAAAATCTTTTTTTTTTCATTTTTTGCCAAAATTCATGATTTTGCCTAATCTTTTCCAGAGTACAGAATGAGAAAATGTGGTAAGTGGTTAAAAATTTCCTGCTAAAAGAGCCTGGACTCGTTGTATGTGAAAATGATACAATAGGGAAATTAGGAAGATAGCGTCCTAATTTCGCGATGACGATCACAATCATGAGTTCTTCTCTTGAGAGTTCCGGTTTCACAATCGTTTATGAAGGCGTGATGAAGAGTAATATGTTTAGGGTAAATTTGAGATGCCTCAAAATTGTTACCATTGGCAGGATCAAAAACGACATGCATATCGGTCAATTTGGCGTCAGTGTAGTCTTGTATATGTATATGATAGACTATGACCACTCCACCGTGGTATATTTCCATTACAAGGGCGAAGTTCAAAAATTGGATATAAAGTTGATGCATGTATTGAGCGAAAACAACAAAAATGTGCGTGTTCGTCAACTACATCCATTGTTCCAGATTGTTGCTAGAGACGAAAAATGAACCTTTAGTTCAACGCCAAGAACAGAAAAGCATGGCTTAGGCTTAACAGAATGGTATCTCTGAGGGCAAAAACTGGTATCCATCCGCGTGAATGTAACCATCGCTACTGAGCCTTATTACCAATAACTTCGTCATTTTGAAGTCGCAGTTGAAGGCTGATTTTGCAGCATGATAATGCTACTAAAAACTATTGTAAGCGATCAGCTGCTTCCACTAAACTCGGTGCAGCTTTTTATGCTGATTCAAGGCTTGGGAACAAATCCATCGATTGTAGTCTAGCAAATTTACAAACCACCTTCGAACTGGGCACCCTAACGAGCCCCTTCGGACTCGTATACACTTTGCGGAGCATCCACCAGCTCCCCGGCACCCCAACAGCCAAACAAATATTTCCCAGGTGCATTTATTATTTTCATACCCCCAAACTGCTCATTTGAGGCCCATTTACATAATTCGACCGCCTAGTTCCCCGCTTTCAGAACTGAATACCGAGTTTCGACGCTCAGAATATGAGGCGAAATGAATAAACGGCGCACGGTTCACTTCGTCCCATTCCTCTCTCGTTCATATTTCAAATGTCATTCCGTTCTGGCGAATATCTACATGAGAACTGCGTCAACTACTTTGACGGCAATACCGCGGGGTTTCTTACGGTTCGTAGCACGCTGAGAAGTAGACTGGGATGGATTGTGGCGCGGTGTACGGGGTTGGTCATTTTGGGTAGGTTGGCGCTAGTTTTCTGTGGATTATTTATTAAATTCGACAAATCAGCTGGTAAAATCCCACCTAACTTTTCATAAAATTTTACAGCGATAAAGTAAAACTTTTTGGATTTAACATTCGTGGAGGTTACGACTGTGACCCGCTTATTACCATAAAAATCAGTAATTAGTCTCGTGGCTATCGTGCATCGAACTGTCAGACGCAATGCAATGCTTTGGGGGCACTGAAACTGGCTAAATTGACAGAGAAATGGAACATGAGGTGCTTAAAAAAGCACAAAGAAGTAAAATAAGTAAATTTGGAAGCAATTTCTTGCGTTTTGTGGTGCTTTAGATGAAATAATATCTTCTCTTGTAAACATTATAAAAATTACGCTATCAATATGAAAAAAACTGATGATTTTATGACAAGAATTAATTGAAGAAATATGCGGTTGATCTGTTTCCTTCATTTATGTTAGATCTTGCAAATTCCTCGAAGATATGGGCGTAGCCTCTTGGATTTGTGGGTACACATGTTCGCAAGTGACCCATTTTGAGTGTTGCGTCAAGAGCTCCAGCCTATCGCCGCCCAGACGCACCAGGGTTCCCGGAAGACGACCCCGACAGATTGGCGCCAAGGACCAGGTACTTATGCGAGCGACTCCACGCCAAGAGGGACTCTCCAGCAAACACTCGAACCGATAGCACGTCTTCTTTCACAAGCTTAGTTTTCAATAAAAATAATTTATTTGTACCGTTGAGAGAACGTTTTATTTTTACTGTACAGCGAAAGCGACCCTCAGATTATTTTACAACTCTGTAGGAAGCATAGTAGAGATCTGCTACATAGGGATTCGAACCAAAAGCTGAATACCCAAATCGATACAGTATGAATCATACCATTGGCGTCCCGGCTACTGCAGCTTCTATTACTTCTTTGCTATATTTTATAATACAATGGTAAAGGCATATCGCCTTATATGTGTTAAATGCAACAGCATACCTTTATCGACATATCAACAACACTTTACCAACTCATTGTTACAAATTTTTGCCATTTTCGTCTTTGAAAACTATAAACTGATTTGCCCCCGCTACAAAAAAATTCATCCCTTACCCTATGTGTCTCGGAAAACATAGTTTTCCCGCCAATTTTACCTATAGCGCACTTAAACATCGACAGTCTTATAAAAATAGCTAAAATGTAGAGGTTCACCATTTTCCTCCCCATTACCACCCCCCGTAATCATGGAAAACCCGGCACATTTCTATTCGAAAGGTCCAACCTACACAATGACACTAAATCGCACCGATCGGACGAGGGTTCGCGACCGAATATTTGTTACACTGAAAGTTTATACCCCGTTAAGGAAAAATCAGAAAGAGTAGTTCGAAAATGATTTAAATACTGGTCCACTGTAAAACCTGACCTGGCACAATGCGAGCATCATGCTGGAAGTGATCAAAACGGACAAAAACTTTCGCAAGAAAAGGAATAAATAGAATTTTATATAACCTATTTTATATCAGCAAATTCAATTGATTTTGCCGTTACTGTTATTTTTAATTAATAAAATTAATTTGTGGTTTTAAATAATATAATACTTTGGCATACCTGATGTTACAACTGTTCAAAATTTTGACACTACTACTAAAAAACTATTGTAAACACTATGGCAACGACAACTGTAAAATCGGATTTCAGTATTTCCATTTCTCATGCAGCATTTTGTGTGAAACGTAATACCTGATACAGATTTTTTTTTCATTAAAACCTATACCAAATGATGATAGACGGTGGAATAAAAGCTCAACTGTGATTTATTTTTCAATTTTCTATTAAAGACACCTTTTATTTAGAAAGGTCAAACTATGAAACATTAGTAGAGACAGTAAATGATCATTTGGATAACTGTGTATACAGACCGATGTAAATACATCAATAAGTTCATATTTTCGCATTCCTCGTTGTTTATACACTTAAATTTTTTATTTCGCGCATTGTACGCGAAATATGCATAACTTGAACCCAAGCCAGCCGTCGCGTCGTCCCAGTCCTGACACAGTAACATACTGTACGTATCATTTTTAATTATAACAAATATAACTCAGACTCGCCAGTCTTAGCAGAGGTGCAATTTCCTCTAGTTTACGACAGCCCATAAAATCGCCAAAGTTCTGATTTATATTTGTAAGCATCGGATTTTTGGGCAAGCAAACAGACACACACTTTTTTTGTACGCCATGACATAAATAAACCGTACATTTATAGGTTTCAACCAATACAGAACATAGTTAAAACATATATATTTTTTTATATACACGTATAACTGTCTAAACAAAAAACAGGGGAAGGGCTCTCGAGGTTCCAGCCGTTGCGTTTATTATTGCATCCAATTACATTCTCGCAATTTACAATACCTAACTGGACTTCTACGTAAGAGCGTAAATAGTCACAGGCGTACCATCTTTTCTTTTAATTCATATACTTAATATTAAGTTTGTTTTTTAGGGCCATGGGCGTAGCTAGGGGGGCAGGGGTGTGCACGGCTCACTCCAGAAAGCCCGGTACACACAACACGAAAAGAAATTCATAATATGTTCTTTCTCATCGATAAGTCGGTGACTACGTGACTTTTTTTATTTTTTAAGGGGGGGGAGTCAATTAGGCCTCAAATTGAGGGTTAAGGTTGTTTCAAGGTCAAATTGAAAAAAAGCAGAGCAGTTAAGTCCGACCACGTGTTATACAGAATTTTGGTCCGAGGTCAGTTTGTCTGTATCAGGTTACTTGAAGGTCGTCTCAAGGTCATTTCAATGTCAAGTTAAGAAAAGCGAAGCAGTTACGTCTAACCGCCTGTTATACGCGTATTTGGAGTTGCTGAGTTCCAATTTGAGGTCAGTTTGTCTGTGTCAGGTCATTTGAAGGCCATTTTAAGGTCATTTGAAAGTTAATTTATGGAATAGACTCTGGAATCGATTACCGTTCTTATAGTCGCTGGGTCCGAATGCGAGGTCCATTTATATTAATTAATAAAGGTTCAAGGTTATTCCAAGGTTGATTTAAGAAAATGGCCTTCTGGTAGGGTCAGTGAGTACCGAAGCTGCATTGATATGGGGCAATAAGGGTTTTTATGTAGGAATATAGGTGTTTATTGGGTAAGATGGAGTGGAATAAGACGGGTATGGATTATGTGGGTATATTGGTTTATACGGAGTCATATGAGTGTATATTGAAATGGTAAAATGGTAGAGTAGGTTAGTATGAGAGAATACAGCGTTTTGTGGAAGAATATGGGTGGATTCGAGGGAATATGGGTGGATTCGAGGTAATATGGGTTGGTATGATTTTTTGCGAAGTTTATATAGGTTAATATTGTCAGTTCAGTCTTTAGTTTAGATTCGATGAAATACAGGGAGGTTCAAAATCGCCCCTCACCAGAAAACTTCTTTTTTCTTAAATCAATCTTGGAATGATTAAACCTGATTTGATACATATAAACGCACCTTAGATTCACGCTGAGAGACTTCAAAAACGGCAATCGATTTATCGGTTTCTTCTTGGTTTGACTTTTAAATGACTTTGAAATAACAATCAAAGGACCTGATGCAGACAAACTGATCACGGATTTGAACTCAACTAGCCCAAAAACCTATAACACAGTCAGTTAGATTTAACTGCTCGGTTTTTTAAATTTGACTTTGAAATGACCTTGAGACGACCTTTAAATGACCCCAAAATCCTGTATAACAAGTGGTTGAAGTTGATTGCTCGGCTTTTCCTCAATTTCACATTAAAATGACCTTGAAATAACTTAAAATGGCCTTATACAGACAAACTAACGGATTTGAACTCACCGACCCATAAAACCTAAACTCCGAGATCCTTTGATTCAATGCACTTTTTCTCAATCTGACCTCTAATTGACCTTGATCCTGACTAGGAAGGAGGGGGGGAGGGTTGCGTTTGGGGTGAAATCGATTAGTTATTGGATATAAATAATAAAAAAAAATGTTTTCTTTATTTTTGCCAAAAATGAAGGGAGTTGAAAACCGGCCTAATTGACCCTCCGTTTTTATTATTTTTTTTAGAATTAAACGAGAGAGTGATTAGGTTTTGAACAGTTATATCGGCATTAGAGAGGCCTTCATAGATTTTGCAGCTCTGAATCCAACCCTAGCAAATATCCCGGCTCCTGCGCCCATGTGTCTATTTTGAATAGAACCGTTTAAATACATAAATAAGTAAATAGATAAACTTGCGCACGCCTATGACTGTCAATTTTCCATCGTTTTCCCACCCAAAAATCGTAGGCTTATTTATAACGGTGTCGCAGAACGCCCATGAGTTCTGGGAACAAAACCAAACGGCTAGAAATAATAAATCCTACTTACACATGATTGCTGCACGTCTAAATTGCTTGTCAATCGCCTCAATCGAGAGTATTCCTTTCCGTAGCGCTCGGTTTCGGTCATTTTTCAATTTCGCTCGCGGCCCACTCCGATTTGGACGGCCTTACTGTCCGTGTCACCGTCGACGGGCAGTAAAATTTCGAGTTTTATCGCCCGCACCTTCTCGCGCTTCACTATTTATATATCAATTTATTATTTTTGCAAAAATCATGGCGGGATTCGTCCGAATTGCGCGCTTTTTAACGACCAACTAAATCCTCGCCGTTTATATAAGACGTTAAGTTATTTTATTTTCAAGTTGGCAAGCGACATGTCCCGTGAACGGCTTATTATTTGTTTGGTGAGGTTAATTTCAACGATTTTAGGAATCCGAGCCTGCTTTGTTTCGCTGATCGGCGATTGTTTATAACTGAAGTCCGCGTCAGTTGGATAGGATTCAATCGATCTAGTCACAGGCGTGAACGAATAATTAGCGCATTGTGTTTTTCGGTATTAAAAAAAGTGTAAAAATACTGCGTCTGGGTTTGCTGAAAGCCTCGCGATTCCCGCGAGATTAACAGGAGTGTTTATTTCAACTTCTGTGTCTTTATTATTATAACTGTCATTTAGATTTTAGCGGTGTTCTTGATGAACTGAACTTCAAATGTTTGATTACAGTTACAGGCCAGGAAAATAAGCTGGGAAATTACCATTTCGCGACTTTTTGTTTCGGCAAGCTGAATTTATCACTATAGATGGTAAATATTAAAAATCAGTTCGATTGTGGAGGATCCTCGGGATTGTCCAGACTAATAATTAGTTAATTTGTTTATAAGGCCATAACTTGTAAACTTACCGATTCCAGATTTCGTGTGAATTATTAGACAGTGATAAGGAATGAGAGGATGCGACGCCAAAACGTTCTGGTAATAATAACGCAGTTTATAAATGTTTAATTCAAAAGTCATAAATAAACTTCTTCTGTTTATAACTTTTGATCTAATCAATATTTTTTGACGCTCGAGGGCAATATTTGTAGGTCTTTTGAAGATGAAAAATTATACAATTAACCACACTGTAAACAATCTTCCCCCCGTTTTTATGACTGTGGAAACTAATATGTTATTGTACATGAAATTTAGCATCTATAGTGATAAATTCTATATTTCCTGACCTATAGTATTAATCATTTGAATTTACCGCTAGCGTTACAAGCTTTTTGGCTGCGTTGCTAGTAGACAAAATGTACCAGATCTGTTCAAAAAATAACTTATTATTATTAATTAGGTTATTGATTCAGAGTTAGTAATTTTCCACAACCCCCAACATTTTTTAGAAATCGGTTCTGAATAAAAAACACAAAACTTATCACTTTTAACACTTGTATCATAAATAACTATTTTTATTTAGAAACCATGTTGGCAATTAAAAGCTTTCTTTTCTCACTGTATCTCATCTCCTAATAGTCCAAGAGAATTAAATTAAAAATTAAATTTTAATGAAATCTTGATAATTGAATTCCTCTCATTATGATATATTGATTTTAAAAAAATCATCAAAATCGGAGCCGTAGAAGCCGAGACATTGAACACCGAAGAAGGCTCGCTCTTTTTGAACGCGTAATTTCAATTTCTATCATTCATCCCCTCCCCGCGGTTTTGCGGCTCAAATGGTCGGATTGGCGATATTCATTGAATTTTCATAAAAAAGGCACGCGTGTGATAATATTTATAAAAGCACATACGAAAAGTTCTTAAAAAACCTACCAAATTCATATTTTGTTGTTACATTATGTATAGTTTTGCAGCTAACGTTTGTTGACTNTCCAAAACCCGATCCAAATCGGTCTGATAGTATTGGTATGAGACAATTTGTTACTAAATTTCAGCTCGAAATGTCGTTATTTTTTTACGTGAGTGCTGGGGTTAAAGTTAGGCATTTTAATTGGCGCTGATTTTTTTACACATACTTGGACCCCGGAACAATCATATAGAATCGTTAGAATAGCAATTTTCTTTTTTTGAATAATTTTTGGAGCGAATTTAAAAGTTAGAAAAATGTTTACTTTATAAACAAATACTTTCGTGAAGCGGTTTTGCGGTTTGGAAAATATACCAAAGTAGGATATTCAATGAATTTTCATAAAAAAGGCACACGTGTGATAATATTTATAAAAGCACATACGAAAAGTTCTTAAAAAACCTACCAAATTCATATTTTGTTGTTACATTATGTATAGTTTTGCAGCTAACGTTTGTTGACTTTGACACTCGATATCTCGGAACTTATAGGACCGATTTGAACGTTCTTTTTTTCAAGTTAAGCGTCTTTCCGAGAACTGTTTTTTAGTACTTTGGTATATTTTACAACCCACGAAACCGCTTCACGAAAGTAATTGTTTATAAAGTAAACATTTGTCTAACTTTTAAATTCGCTCCAAAAATTATTCAAAAAAAGAAACTTGATATTCTAACGATTCTATATGATTGTTAAGGGGTCCAAGTAAGTGTAAAAAAAATCAGCGCACATTAAAATGCCTAACTTTAATCCCAGCACTCACGTAAAGAAATAACGACATTTCGCGCTGAAATTTAGTAACAAATTGTCTTATACATACCAATACTATCAGACCGATTTGGATCGGGTTTTGGAATTTCGTTTTATAATCGTTTAAACTACTTACATCTACATTTATAGTAGAATTGGACAATTTCTTGCCTGTCAGTTTGACACTTCCAAATTACCTCGATTTTCATCACTTTCTTACGTTGTTTTGGCTATTTAGCAACAAAAATATGATATGCGCAGGTATCAAAACAATTCTATCTTGTAGCAAATTTCATAACAAACAATTTCACCAGTAATAGTTTTTTCTGTAAACTGCATATTTAAGAAGTTATGTTGGAAAATGTTAGAAAAAACACGTCATTTTTGAGTATTTTTGCAGTTTTTAATTTTTTCTGCAAATAGCACAACTTTTTTTCTTGGCGCAACCTTATATTTTCATTGTATATATTATTTTCTACCGATTTTTACTAATATCTAAGTTACGTCAAGCAACAGCCATATCTCGAAGGTTTTGAGCTTAATTCTCTTGGACTA